>NW_027489292.1:0-57843 GCF_050948215.1 Halictus rubicundus | reverse complement strand
GATAGGATAGAGGATAGGATAGGGTAGAGGATAGGATAGGATAGAGGATAGGATAGGACAGTGGATAGGATAGGATAGAGGATAGGATAGGATAGAGGAGCGGATAGGATAGAGGATAGGATAGGATAGAGGATAGGATAGGATAGAGGATAGGATAGGATAGAGGATAGGATAGGATAGAGGATAGGATAGGATAGAGGATAGGATAGGGTAGAAGATAGGATAGGATAGATAATAGGATAGGATAGAGGATAGGATAGGATAGAGGATAGGATAAGATAGAGGATAGGAGAGGATAGGATAGAGGATAGGATAGGATAGAGGATAGGATAGGATAGAGAATAGGATAGGATAGAGGATATTATGGGGTAGAGGATAGGATAGGATAGAGGATATGATATGATAGAGGATAGGAAAGAGGATAGGATATAATACAGAATAGGATAGGATTGAGTATAGGATGGGATAGAGGATAGGATATGGTATTGGATAGGATAGAGGATAGGATAGGATAGAGGATAGGATAGGATAGTGGACAGGATAGGATAGAGGATAAGATAGGATAGAGGATAGGATAGGATAGAAGATAGGATAGGGTAGAGGATAGGATAGGATAGATAATAGGATAGGATAGAGGATAGGATAGGATAGAGGATAGGATAAGATAGAGGATAGGAGAGGATAGTATAGAGGATAGGATAGGATAGAGGATAGGATAGGATAGAGAATAGGATAGGATAGAGGATATTATGGGGTAGAGGATAGGATAGGATAGAGGATATGATATGATAGAGGATAGGAAAGAGGATAGGATATAATACAGAATAGGATAGGATTGAGTATAGGATGGGATAGAGGATAGGATATGGTATTGGATAGGATAGAGGATAGGATAGGATAGAGGATAGGATAGGATAGTGGACAGGATAGAGGATAGGATAGGATAGAGGATAGGATAGGATAGAGGATAGGATAGGATAGAGGATAGGATAGGATAGAGAATAGGATAGGATAGGGGATAGGATAGGATAAAGCATAGGATAGGATAGAGGATAGGATAGGATAGAGGATAGGATAGGATAGAGAATAGGATAGGATAGAGGATATTATGGGGTAGAGGATAGGATAGGATAGAGGATATGATATGATAGAGGATAGGAAAGAGGATAGGATATAATACAGAATAGGATAGGATTGAGTATAGGATGGGATAGAGGATACGATATGGTATTGGATAGGATAGAGGATAGGATAGGATAGAGGATAGGATAGGATAGAGGACAGGATAGAGGATAGGATAGGATAGAGGATAGATAATAGGATAGGATAGAGGATAGGATAGGATAGAGGATAGGATAAGATAGAGGATAGGAGAGGATAGTATAGAGGATAGGATAGGATAGAGGATAGGATAGGATAGAGAATAGGATAGGATAGAGAATATTATGGGGTAGAGGATAGGATAGGATAGAGGATATGATATGATAGAGGATAGGAAAGAGGATAGGATATAATACAGAATAGGATAGGATTGAGTATAGGATGGGATAGAGGGATAGGATATGGTATTGGATAGGATAGAGGATAGGATAGGATAGAGGATAGGATAGGATAGTGGACAGGATAGAGGATAGGATAGGATAGAGGATAGGATAGGATAGAGGATAGGATAGGATAGAGGATAGGATAGGATAGAGAATAGGATAGGATAGGGGATAGGATAGGATAAAGCATAGGATAGGATAGAGGATAGGATAGGATAGAGGATAGGATAGGATAGAGAATAGGATAGGATAGAGGATATTATGGGGTAGAGGATAGGATAGGATAGAGGATATGATATGATAGAGGATAGGAAAGAGGATAGGATATAATACAGAATAGGATAGGATTGAGTATAGGATGGGATAGAGGATACGATATGGTATTGGATAGGATAGAGGATAGGATAGGATAGAGGATAGGATAGGATAGAGGACAGGATAGAGGATAGGATAGGGTAGAGGATAGGATAGGATAAAGGATAGAATAGGATACAGGATAGGATAGGGTAGAGGATAGGCTAGGATAGAGGATAGGATAGGATAGAGGATAGGATAGGATAGAGGATAGGATAGGGTAGAGGATAGGATAGGGTAGAGGATAGGATAGGATAGAGGATAGGATAGGGTAGAAGATAGGATAGGATAGAGGATAGGATAGGATAGAGGATAGGATAGGATAGAGGAGAGGATAGGATAGAGGATAGGATAGGATAGAGGTTAGGATAGTATAGAGGATAGGATAGGATAGAGGATAGGATAGGATAGAGGATAGGATAGGATAGAGGATAGGATAGGGTAGAGGATAGGCTAGGATAGAGGATAGGATAGGGTAGAGGATAGGCTAGGATAGAGGATAGGATAGGGTAGAAGATAGGATAGGATAGAGGATAGGATAGGGTAGAGGATAGGCTAGGATAGAGGATAGGATAGGGTAGAGGATAGGCTAGGATAGAGGATAGGATAGGGTAGAAGATAGGATTGGATAGAGGATAGGATAGGATAGAGAATAGGATAGGATAGAGGATATTATGGGGTAGAGGATAGGATAGGATAGAGGATATGATATGATAGAGGATAGGAAAGAGGATAGGATATAATACAGAATAGGATAGGATTGAGTATAGGATGGGATAGAGGATACGATATGGTATTGGATAGGATAGAGGATAGGATAGGATAGAGGATAGGATAGGATAGAGGACAGGATAGAGGATAGGATAGGATAGAGGATAGGATAGGATAGAGGACAGGATAGAGGATAGGATAGGATAGAGGATAGGATAGGATAGAGGATAGGATAGGAGAGAGGATAGGATAGGATAGAGAATAGGATAGGATAGGGGATAGGATAGGATAAAGCATAGGATAGGATAGAGGATAGGATAGGATAGAGGATAGGATAGGATAGAGGATAGGATATGATAGAGGATAGGATAGGATAGAGGTTAGGATAGTATAGAGGATAGGATAGGTTAGTGGATAGGATAGGATAGAGGATAGGATAGGATAGAGGATAGGATAGGGTAGAGGATAGGATAGGATAGGATAGAGGATAGGATAGGATACAGGATAGGATAGGGTCGAGGATAGGCTAGGATAGAGGATAGGATAGGATAGAGGATAGGATAGGATAGAGGATAGGATAGGATAGAGGAGAGGATAGGATAGAGGATAGGATAGGATAGAGGATAGGATAGGATAGAGGATAGGATAGGCTAGAGGATAGGATAGGGTAGAGGATAGGCTAGGATAGAGGATAGGATAGGGTAGAGGATAGGCTAGGATAGAGGATAGGATAGGGTAGAAGATAGGATAGGATAGAGGATAGGATAGGATAGAGGATAGGATAGGATAGAGGAGAGGATAGGATAGAGGATAGGATAGGATAGAGGATAGGATAGGATAGAGGATAGGATAGGATAGAGGATAGGGTAGGATAGAGGATAGGATAGGGTAGAGGATAGGATAGGATAGAGAATAGGATAGGATAGAGGATAGGATAGGATAGAGGATAGGATAAGATAGAGGATAGGATAGGATAGAGGATAGTATAGGATAGTGGATAGGATAGGATAGAGGATAAGATAGGATAGAGGATAGGATAGGATAGAAGATAGGATAGGGTAGAGGATAGGATAGGATAGATAATAGGATAGGATAGAGGATAGGATAGGATAGACGATAGGATAAGATAGAGGATAGGATAGGATAGGATAGAGGAGAGGATAGGATAGAGGATAGGATAGGATAGAGGATAGGATAGGATAGAGAATAGGATAGGATAGAGGATATTATGGGGTAGAGGATAGGATAGGATAGAGGATATGATATGATAGAGGATAGGAAAGAGGATAGGATATAATACAGAATAGGATAGGATTGAGTATAGGATGGGATAGAGGATACGATATGGTATTGGATAGGATAGAGGATAGGATAGGATAGAGGATAGGATAGGATAGAGGACAGGATAGAGGATAGGATAGGATAGAGGATAGGATAGGATAGAGGATAGGATAGGAGGGAGGATAGGATAGGATAGAGAATAGGATAGGATAGGGGATAGGATAGGATAAAGCATAGGATAGGATAGAGGATAGGATAGGATAGAGGATAGGATAGGATAGAGGATAGGATAGGATAGAGGATAGGATAGGATAGAGGATAGGATAGGATAGAAGATAGGATAGGATAGAGGATAGGATAGGATAGAGGATAGGATAGGATAGAGGATATTATGGGGTAGAGGATAGGATAGGATAGAGGATATGATATGATAGAGGATAGGAAAGAGGATAGGATATAATACAGAATAGGATAGGTTTGAGTATAGGATGGGATAGAGGATAGGATATGGTATTGGATAGGATAGAGGATAGGAAAGAGGATAGGATATAATACAGAATAGGAAAGGATTGAGTATAGGATGGGATAGAGGATAGGAAATGGTATTGGATAGGATAGAGGATAGGATAGGATAGAGGATAGGATAGGATAGAGGACAGGATAGAGGATAGGATAGGATAGAGGATAGGATAGGATAGAGGATAGGATAGGATAGGGATAGGATAGGATAGAGGAGAGGATAGGATAGAGGATAGAATAGGGTAGAGGATAGGATAGGATAGAGGATAGGATAGGATAGAGGATAGGATAGGATAGAGGATAGGATAGGATAGAGGAGAGGATAGGATAGAGGATAGGATAGGATAGAGGATAGGATAGGATAGAGGATAGGATAGGATAGAGGATAGGATAGGATAGAGGATAGGATAGGATAGAGGATAGGATAGGATAGAGGATAGGATAGGGTAGAGGATAGGATAGGATAGAGAATAGGATAGGATAGAGGATATGATAGGATAGAGGATAGGATAAGATAGAGGATAGGATAGGATTGAGGATAGTATAGATTAGAGGATAGGATAGGATAGAGGATAGGATAGGATAGAGGATAGGATAGGATAGAGGAGAGGATAGGATAGAGGATAGGATAGGATAGAGGATAGGATATGATAGAGGATAGGAAAGAGGATAGGATATAATACAGAATAGGATAGGATTGAGTATAGGATGGGATAGAGGATAGGATAGGATGGAGGATAGGATAGGATAGAGGATAGGATAGGATAGAAGAGGGGATAGGATAGATGATAGGATAGGATAGAGGATAGGATAGGATAGAGGATAGGATATGTTAGAGGATAGGATAGGATAGAGGATAGGATAGGATAGAGGAGAGGATAGGATAGAGGATAGGATAGGATAGAGGATAGGATAGGATAGAGGATAGGATAGGATAGAGGATAGGATAGGATAGAGGATAGGATAGGATAGAGGATAGGATAGGGTAGAGGATAGGATAGGATAGAGAATAGGATAGGATAGAGGATAGGATAGGATAGAGGATAGGATAAGATAGAGGATAGGATAGGATAGAGGATAGGATAGGATAGAGGACAGGATAGAGGATAGGATAGGATAGAGGATAGGATAGGATAGAGGATAGGATAGGAGAGAGGATAGGATAGGATAGAGAATAGGATAGGATAGGGGATAGGATAGGATAAAGCATAGGATAGGATAGAGGATAGGATAGGATAGAGGATAGGATAGGATAGAGGATAGGATATGATAGAGGATAGGATAGGATAGAGGTTAGGATAGTATAGAGGATAGGATAGGATAGAGGATAGGATAGGATAGAGGACAGGATAGAGGATAGGATAGGATAGAGGATAGGATAGGATAGAGGACAGGATAGAGGATAGGATAGGATAGAGGATAGGATAGGATAGAGGATAGGATAGGAGAGAGGATAGGATAGGATAGAGAATAGGATAGGATAGGGGATAGGATAGGATAAAGCATAGGATAGGATAGAGGATAGGATAGGATAGAGGATAGGATAGGATAGAGGATAGGATATGATAGAGGATAGGATAGGATAGAGGTTAGGATAGTATAGAGGATAGGATAGGTTAGTGGATAGGATAGGATAGAGGATAGGATAGGATAGAGGATAGGATAGGGTAGAGGATAGGATAGGATAGGATAGAGGATAGGATAGGATACAGGATAGGATAGGGTCGAGGATAGGCTAGGATAGAGGATAGGATAGGATAGAGGATAGGATAGGATAGAGGATAGGATAGGATAGAGGAGAGGATAGGATAGAGGATAGGATAGGATAGAGGATAGGATAGGATAGAGGATAGGATAGGCTAGAGGATAGGATAGGGTAGAGGATAGGCTAGGATAGAGGATAGGATAGGGTAGAGGATAGGCTAGGATAGAGGATAGGATAGGGTAGAAGATAGGATAGGATAGAGGATAGGATAGGATAGAGGATAGGATAGGATAGAGGAGAGGATAGGATAGAGGATAGGATAGGATAGAGGATAGGATAGGATAGAGGATAGGATAGGATAGAGGATAGGGTAGGATAGAGGATAGGATAGGGTAGAGGATAGGATAGGATAGAGAATAGGATAGGATAGAGGATAGGATAGGATAGAGGATAGGATAAGATAGAGGATAGGATAGGATAGAGGATAGTATAGGATAGTGGATAGGATAGGATAGAGGATAAGATAGGATAGAGGATAGGATAGGATAGAAGATAGGATAGGGTAGAGGATAGGATAGGATAGATAATAGGATAGGATAGAGGATAGGATAGGATAGACGATAGGATAAGATAGAGGATAGGATAGGATAGGATAGAGGAGAGGATAGGATAGAGGATAGGATAGGATAGAGGATAGGATAGGGTAGAGGATAGGATAGGATAGGATAGAGGATAGGATAGGATACAGGATAGGATAGGGTCGAGGATAGGCTAGGATAGAGGATAGGATAGGATAGAGGATAGGATAGGATAGAGGATAGGATAGGATAGAGGAGAGGATAGGATAGAGGATAGGATAGGATAGAGGATAGGATAGGATAGAGGATAGGATAGGCTAGAGGATAGGATAGGGTAGAGGATAGGCTAGGATAGAGGATAGGATAGGGTAGAGGATAGGCTAGGATAGAGGATAGGATAGGGTAGAAGATAGGATAGGATAGAGGATAGGATAGGATAGAGGATAGGATAGGATAGAGGAGAGGATAGGATAGAGGATAGGATAGGATAGAGGATAGGATAGGATAGAGGATAGGATAGGATAGAGGATAGGGTAGGATAGAGGATAGGATAGGGTAGAGGATAGGATAGGATAGAGAATAGGATAGGATAGAGGATAGGATAGGATAGAGGATAGGATAAGATAGAGGATAGGATAGGATAGAGGATAGTATAGGATAGTGGATAGGATAGGATAGAGGATAAGATAGGATAGAGGATAGGATAGGATAGAAGATAGGATAGGGTAGAGGATAGGATAGGATAGATAATAGGATAGGATAGAGGATAGGATAGGATAGACGATAGGATAAGATAGAGGATAGGATAGGATAGGATAGAGGAGAGGATAGGATAGAGGATAGGATAGGATAGAGGATAGGATAGGATAGAGAATAGGATAGGATAGAGGATATTATGGGGTAGAGGATAGGATAGGATAGAGGATATGATATGATAGAGGATAGGAAAGAGGATAGGATATAATACAGAATAGGATAGGATTGAGTATAGGATGGGATAGAGGATACGATATGGTATTGGATAGGATAGAGGATAGGATAGGATAGAGGATAGGATAGGATAGAGGACAGGATAGAGGATAGGATAGGATAGAGGATAGGATAGGATAGAGGATAGGATAGGAGGGAGGATAGGATAGGATAGAGAATAGGATAGGATAGGGGATAGGATAGGATAAAGCATAGGATAGGATAGAGGATAGGATAGGATAGAGGATAGGATAGGATAGAGGATAGGATAGGATAGAGGATAGGATAGGATAGAGGATAGGATAGGATAGAAGATAGGATAGGATAGAGGATAGGATAGGATAGAGGATAGGATAGGATAGAGGATATTATGGGGTAGAGGATAGGATAGGATAGAGGATATGATATGATAGAGGATAGGAAAGAGGATAGGATATAATACAGAATAGGATAGGTTTGAGTATAGGATGGGATAGAGGATAGGATATGGTATTGGATAGGATAGAGGATAGGAAAGAGGATAGGATATAATACAGAATAGGAAAGGATTGAGTATAGGATGGGATAGAGGATAGGATATGGTATTGGATAGGATAGAGGATAGGATAGGATAGAGGATAGGATAGGATAGAGGACAGGATAGAGGATAGGATAGGATAGAGGATAGGATAGGATAGAGGATAGGATAGGATAGAGGATAGGATAGGATAGAGGAGAGGATAGGATAGAGGATAGAATAGGGTAGAGGATAGGATAGGATAGAGGATAGGATAGGATAGAGGATAGGATAGGATAGAGGATAGGATAGGATAGAGGAGAGGATAGGATAGAGGATAGGATAGGATAGAGGATAGGATAGGATAGAGGATAGGATAGGATAGAGGATAGGATAGGATAGAGGATAGGATAGGATAGAGGATAGGATAGGATAGAGGATAGGATAGGGTAGAGGATAGGATAGGATAGAGAATAGGATAGGATAGAGGATATGATAGGATAGAGGATAGGATAAGATAGAGGATAGGATAGGATTGAGGATAGTATAGATTAGAGGATAGGATAGGATAGAGGATAGGATAGGATAGAGGATAGGATAGGATAGAGGAGAGGATAGGATAGAGGATAGGATAGGATAGAGGATAGGATATGATAGAGGATAGGAAAGAGGATAGGATATAATACAGAATAGGATAGGATTGAGTATAGGATGGGATAGAGGATAGGATAGGATGGAGGATAGGATAGGATAGAGGATAGGATAGGATAGAAGAGGGGATAGGATAGATGATAGGATAGGATAGAGGATAGGATAGGATAGAGGATAGGATATGTTAGAGGATAGGATAGGATAGAGGATAGGATAGGATAGAGGAGAGGATAGGATAGAGGATAGGATAGGATAGAGGATAGGATAGGATAGAGGATAGGATAGGATAGAGGATAGGATAGGATAGAGGATAGGATAGGATAGAGGATAGGATAGGGTAGAGGATAGGATAGGATAGAGAATAGGATAGGATAGAGGATAGGATAGGATAGAGGATAGGATAAGATAGAGGATAGGATAGGATAGAGGATAGGATAGGATAGAGGAGGGGATAGGATAGATGATAGGATAGTATAGAGGATAGGATAGGGTAGAAGATAGGATAGGATAGAGGATAGAGGATAGGATAGGATGGAGGATAGGATAGGATAGAGGAGAGGATAGGATAGAGGATAGGATAGGGTAGAGGATAGGATAGGATAGAGAATAGGATAGGATAGAGGATAGGATAGGATAGAGGATAGGATAGGATAGAGGATAGGATAGGATAGAGGATAGGATAGGATATAGGATAGGATAGGGTAGAGGATAGGATAGGATAGAGAATAGGATAGGATAGAGGATAGGATAGGGTAGAAGATAGGATAGGATAGAGGATAGGATAGGATAGAGGATAGGATAGAGGATAGGATAGGGTAGAGGAGAGGATAGGATAGAGGATAGGATAGGATAGAGGATAGGATAGGATAGAGGATAGGATAGGATAGAGGATAGGATAGGATAGAGGATAGGATAGGATAGAGGATAGGATAGGATAGAGGATAGGATAGGGTAGAGGATAGGATAGGATAGAGAATAGGATAGGATAGAGGATAGGATAGGATAGAGGATAGGATAGGATAGAGGATAGGATAGGATAGAGGATAGGATAGGATAGAGGATAGGATAGGGTAGAGGATAGGATAGGATAGAGAATAGGATAGGATAGAGGATATGATAGGATAGAGGATAGGATAAGATAGAGGATAGGATAGGATTGAGGATAGTATAGATTAGAGGATAGGATAGGATAGAGGATAGGATAGGATAGAGGATAGGATAGGATAGAGGAGAGGATAGGATAGAGGATAGGATAGGATAGAGGATAGGATAGGATAGAGGATATGATAGGATAGAGGATAGGATAAGATAGAGGATAGGATAGGATTGAGGATAGTATAGATTAGAGGATAGGATAGGATAGAGGATAGGATAGGATAGAGGATAGGATATGATAGAGGAGAGGATAGGATAGAGGATAGGATAGGATAGAGAATAGGATAGGATAGGGGATGGGATAGGATAAAGCATAGGATAGGATAGAGGATAGGATAGGATAGAGGATATAATAGGATAGAGGATAGGATAGGATAGAGGATAGGATAGGATAGAGGAGAGGATAGGATAGAGGAGAGGATAGGATAGAGGATAGGATAGGGTAGAGGATAGGATAGGATAGAGAATAGGATAGGATAGAGGATAGGATAGGATAGAGGATAGGATAGGATAGAGGATAGGATAGGATAGAGGATATGATAGGATAGAGGATAGGATAAGATAGAGGATAGCATAGGATTGAGGATAGTATAGATTAGAGGATAGGATAGGATAGAGGATAGGATAGGATAGAGGATAGGATATGATAGAGGAGAGGATAGGATAGAGGATAGGATAGGATAGATGATAGGATAGGATAGAGGATAGGATAGGATAGAGGATAGGATAGGATAGAGGATAGGATAGGATAGAGGATAGGATAGGATAGTGGATAGGATAGGATAGAGGATATGATATGATAGAGGATAGGAAAGAGGATAGGATATAATACAGAATAGGATAGGATTGAGTATAGGATGGGATAGAGGATAGGATAGGATGGAGGATAGGATAGGATAGAGGATAGGATAGGATAGAAGAGGGGATAGGATAGATGATAGGATAGGATGGAGGATAGGATAGGATAGAGGATAGGATATGTTAGAGGATAGGATAGGATAGAGGATAGGATAGGATAGAGGAGAGGATAGGATAGAGGATAGGATAGGATAGAGGATAGGATAGGATAGAGGATAGGATAGGATAGAGGATAGGATAGGATAGAGGATAGGATAGGATAGAGGATAGGATAGGGTAGAGGATAGGATAGGATAGAGAATAGGATAGGATAGAGGATAGGATAGGATAGAGGATAGGATAAGATAGAGGATAGGATAGGATAGAGGATAGGATAGGATAGAGGAGGGGATAGGATAGATGATAGGATAGTATAGAGGATAGGATAGGGTAGAAGATAGGATAGGATAGAGGATAGAGGATAGGATAGGATAGAGGATAGGATAGGATAGAGGAGAGGATAGGATAGAGGATAGGATAGGGTAGAGGATAGGATAGGATAGAGAATAGGATAGGATAGAGGATAGGATAGGATAGAGGATAGGATAGGATAGAGGACAGGATAGAGGATAGGATAGAATAGAGGATAGGATAGGATAGAGGATAGGATAGGATAGAGGATAGGATAGGATAGAGAATAGGATAGGATAGGGGATGGGATAGGATAAAGCATAGGATAGGATAGAGGATAGGATAGGATAGAGGATATAATAGGATAGAGGATAGGATAGGATAGAGGATAGGATAGGATAGAGGAGAGGATAGGATAGAGGAGAGGATAGGATAGAGGATAGGATAGGGTAGAGGATAGGATAGGATAGAGAATAGGATAGGATAGAGGATAGGATAGGATAGAGGATAGGATAGGATAGAGGATAGGATAGGATAGAGGATATGATAGGATAGAGGATAGGATAAGATAGAGGATAGGATAGGATTGAGGATAGTATAGATTAGAGGATAGGATAGGATAGAGGATAGGATAGGATAGAGGATAGGATATGATAGAGGAGAGGATAGGATAGAGGATAGGATAGGATAGATGATAGGATAGGATAGAGGATAGGATAGGATAGAGGATAGGATAGGATAGAGGATAGGATAGGATAGAGGATAGGATAGGATAGTGGATAGGATAGGATAGAGGATATGATATGATAGAGGATAGGAAAGAGGATAGGATATAATACAGAATAGGATAGGATTGAGTATAGGATGGGATAGAGGATAGGATAGGATGGAGGATAGGATAGGATAGAGGATAGGATAGGATAGAAGAGGGGATAGGATAGATGATAGGATAGGATAGAGGATAGGATAGGATAGAGGATAGGATATGTTAGAGGATAGGATAGGATAGAGGATAGGATAGGATAGAGGAGAGGATAGGATAGAGGATAGGATAGGATAGAGGATAGGATAGGATAGAGGATAGGATAGGATAGAGGATAGGATAGGATAGAGGATAGGATAGGATAGAGGATAGGATAGGGTAGAGGATAGGATAGGATAGAGAATAGGATAGGATAGAGGATAGGATAGGATAGAGGATAGGATAAGATAGAGGATAGGATAGGATAGAGGATAGGATAGGATAGAGGAGGGGATAGGATAGATGATAGGATAGTATAGAGGATAGGATAGGGTAGAAGATAGGATAGGATAGAGGATAGAGGATAGGATAGGATAGAGGATAGGATAGGATAGAGGAGAGGATAGGATAGAGGATAGGATAGGGTAGAGGATAGGATAGGATAGAGAATAGGATAGGATAGAGGATAGGATAGGATAGAGGATAGGATAGGATAGAGGATAGGATAGGATAGAGGATAGGATAGGATAGAGGATAGGATAGGGTAGTGGATAGGATAGGATAGAGAATAGGATAGGATAGAGGATAGGATAGGGTAGAAGATAGGATAGGATAGAGGATAGGATAGGATAGAGGATAGGATAGAGGATAGGATAGGGTAGAGGAGAGGATAGGATAGAGGATAGGATAGGATAGAGGATAGGATAGGATAGAGGATAGGATAGGATAGAGGATAGGATAGGATAGAGGATAGGATAGGATAGAGGATAGGATAGGATAGAGGATAGGATAGGGTAGAGGATAGGATAGGGTAGAGGATAGGATAGGATAGAGAATAGGATAGGATAGAGGATATGATAGGATAGAGGATAGGATAAGATAGAGGATAGGATAGGATTGAGGATAGTATAGATTAGAGGATAGGATAGGATAGAGGATAGGATAGGATAGAGGATAGGATAGGATAGAGGAGAGGATAGGATAGAGGATAGGATTGGATAGATGATAGGATAGGATAGAGGATAGGATAGGATAGAGGATAGGATAGGATAGAGGATAGGATAGGATAGAGGATAGGATAGGATAGTGGATAGGATAGGATAGAGGATATGATATGATAGAGGATAGGAAAGAGGATAGGATATAATACAGAATAGGATAGGATTGAGTATAGGATGGGATAGAGGATAGGATAGGATGGAGGATAGGATAGGATAGAGGATAGGATAGGATAGAGGAGGGGATAGGATAGATGATAGGATAGGATAGAGGATAGAGATAGGATAGACGGAAAGGATAGGATATGTTAGAGGATAGGATAGGATAGAGGATAGGATAGGATAGAGGAGATGATAGGATAGAGGATAGGATAGGATAGAGGATAGGATAGGATAGAGGATAGGATAGGATAGAGGATAGGATAGGATAGAGGACAGGATAGAGGATAGGATAGGATAGAGGATAGGATAGGATAGAGGATAGGATAGGATAGAGAATAGGATAGGATAGGGGATAGGATAGGATAAAGCATAGGATAGGATAGAGGATAGGATAGGATAGAGGATAGGATAGGATAGAGGATAGGATAGGATAGAGGTTAGGATAGTATAGAGGATAGGATAGGATAGAGGATAGGATAGGATAGAGGATAGGATAGGATAGAGGATAGGATAGGATAGAGGATAGGATAGGATAGAGGATAGGATAGGGTAGAGGATAACATAGGATAGAGAATAGGATAGGATAGAGGATAGGATAGGATAGAGGATAGGATAAGATAGAGGATAGGATAGAGGATAGGATAGGATAGAGGATAGGATAGGATAGAGGATAGTATAGGATAGAGGGATAGGATAGGATAGAGAATAGGATAGGATAGGGGATAGGATAGGATAAAGCATAGGATAGGATAGAGGATACGATAGGATAGAGGATATTATAGGATAGAGGAGGGGATAGGATAGATGATAGGATAGGATAGATGATAGGATAGGGTAGAAGATAGGATAGGATAGAGGACTAGGATAGAATAGAGGATAGGATAGGCATAGAGGAGAGGATAGGATAGAGGATAGGATAGGATAGAGGATAGGATAGGATAGAGGATAGGATAGGATAGAGGATAGGATAGGATAGAGGATAGGATAGGATAGAGGATAGGATAAGATAGAGGATAGGATAGGATAGAGGATAGTATAGGATAGAGGATAGGATAGGATAGAGGATAGGATAGGATAGAGGATAGGATAGGATAGAGGAGAGGATAGGATAGAGGATAGGATAGGATAGATGATAGGATAGGATAGAGGATAGGATAGGTTAGAGGATAGGATAGGATAGAGAATAGGATAGGATAGAGGATAGGATAGGATAGAGGATAGGATAAGATAGAGGATAGGATAGGATAGAGGATAGGATAGGATAGAGGAGGGGATAGGATAGATGATAGGATAGGATAGAGGATAGGATAGGGGTAGAAGATAGGATAGGATAGAGATAGGATAGGATAGAGGATAGGATAGGATAGAGGAGAGGATAGGATAGAGGATAGGATAGGATAGAGGATAGGATAGGATAGAGGATAGGATAGGATAGAGGATAGGATAGGATAGAGGATAGGATAGGGTAGAGGATAGGATAGGATAGAGAATAGGATAGGATAAGGATAGGATAGGATAGAGGATAGGATAAGATAGAGGATAGGATAGGATAGAGGATAGTATAGGATAGAGGATAGGATAGGATAGAGGATAGGATAGGATAGAGGATAGGATAGGATAGAGGAGAGGATAGGATAGAGGATAGGATAGGATAGATGATAGGATAGGATAGAGGATAGGATAGGATAGAGGATAGGATAGGATAGAGGATAGGATAGGATAGAGGATAGGATAGGATAGTGGATAGGATAGGATAGAGGATATGATATGATAGAGGATATGAAAGACTATAGGATATATACAGAATAGGATAGGATTGTGTATAGGATGGATAGAGGATAGGATAGGATGGAGGATAGGATAGGATAGAGGATAGGATAGGATAGAGGATAGGATAGGATAGAGGATAGGATAGGATAGAGGATGGGATAGGATAGAGGATAATATAGGATAGAGGATAGGATAGGATAGAGGATAGGATAGGATAGAGGATAGGATAGGACAGAGAATAGGATATAGGATTGGATAGGATAGCGGATAGGATAGGATTGAGGATAGGGATAGGATAGAGGATAGGATATGATAGAGGATAGGATATAGGATTGGATAGGATAGAGGACTAGGATAGGATAGAGGATAGGATAGGATAGAGCATAGGATATGATAGACGATAGGATAGGATAGAGGATAGGATAGGATAGAGGATAGGATAGGATAGAGGATACGATATAGGATTGGATAGGATGGAGGATAGGATACGATAGAGGATAGGATAGGATAGAGAATAGGATATAGGATAGAATAGGATAGAGGATAGGATAGGATAGAGAATAGGATATGATACAGGATAGGATAGGATAGAGGATAGGATAGGATAGAGGATAGGATAGGATAGAGGATAGGATAGGACAGAGGATAGGATAGGATAGAGGATAGGATAGGATAGAGGATGGGATAGGATAGAGGATAATATAGGATAGAGGATAGGATAGGATAGAGGATAGGATAGGATAGAGGATAGGATAGGATAGAGGATAGGATAGAGGATAGGATAGAGGATAGGATAGGATAGAGGATAGGATAGGATAGAGGATAGGATAGGATAGGATAGAGGATAATATAGGATAGAGGATAGGATAGGATAGAGGATAGGATAGGATAGAGGATAGGATAGGATAGAGGATAGGATAGGATAGAGGATAGGATAGGATAGAGGATACGATATAGGATTTAATAGGATAGAGGATAGGATACGATAGAGGATACGATAGGATAGAGGATAGGATAGGATAGAGAATAGGATAGGATAGAGGATAGGATAGGATAGAGGATAGGATAGGATAGAGGATAGGATAGGATAGAGGATAGGATAGGATAGAGGATAGGATAGGATAGGATAGAGGATAATATAGGATAGAGGATAGGATAGGATAGAGGATAGGATAGGATAGAGGATAGGATAGGATACAGGATAGGATAGGATAGAGGATAGGATATGAATGAGGATAGGATAGGATAGAGGATAGGATAGGATAGAGACTAGGATAGGATAGAGGATAGGATAGGATAGAGGATAGGATAGGATAGAGGATGGGATAGGATAGAGGATAATATAGGATAGAGGATAGGATAGGATAGAGGATAGGATAGGATTGAGGATAGGATAGGATAGAGGATATGATATGATAGAGGATAGGATAGGATAGAGGATAGGATAGGATAGAGGATAGGATAGGATAGAGGATAGGATAGAGGATAGGATAGAGGATAGGATAGGATAGAGGATAGGATAGGATAGGATAGAGGATAATATAGGATAGAGGATAGGATAGGATAGAGGATAGGATAGGATAGAGGATAGGATAGGATAGAGGATAGGATAGGATAGAGGATACGATATAGGATTTAATAGGATAGAGGATAGGATACGATAGAGGATACGATAGGATAGAGGATAGGATAGGATAGAGAATAGGATAGGATAGAGGATAGGATAGGATAGAGGATAGGATAGGATAGAGGATAGGATAGGATAGAGGATAGGATAGGATAGGATAGAGGATAATATAGGATAGAGGATAGGATAGGATAGAGGATAGGATAGGATAGAGGATAGGATAGGATACAGGATAGGATAGGATAGAGGATAGGATAGGATAGAGGATAGGATACGATAGAGGATAAGGATAGGATAGAGGATAGGATAGGATGGAGGATAGGATATGATAGAGGATAGGATAGGATAGAGGATAGGATAGGATAGAGACTAGGATAGGATAGAGGATAGGATAGGATAGAGGATAGGATAGGATAGAGGATATGATAGGATAGAGGATAGGATAGGATAGAGGATAGGATAGGATAGAGGATAGGATAGGATAGAGGATAGGATAGGATAGAGGATAGGATACGATAGAGGATAAGGATAGGATACAGGATAGGATAGGATAGAGGATAGGATATGAATGAGGATAGGATAGGATAGAGGATAGGATAGGATAGAGACTAGGATAGGATAGAGGATAGGATAGGATAGAGGATAGGATAGGATAGAGGATAGGATAGGATTGAGGATGGGATAGGATAGAGGATAATATAGGATAGAGGATAGGATAGGATAGAGGATAGGATAGGATTGAGGATAGGATAGGATAGAGGATAGGATATGATAGAGGATAGGATAGGATAGAGGATAGGATAGGATAGAGGATAGGATAGGATAGAGGATAATATAGGATAGAGGATAGGATAGGATAGAGGATAGGATAGGATAGAGGATAGGATAGAGGATAGGATAGGATAGAGGATAGGATAGGATAGAGGATAGGATAGGATAGAGGATAGGATAGGATAGAGGATAGGATAGGATAGAGGATAGGATAGGATAGAGGATAGGATAGGATAGAGAATAGGATAGGATAGAGGATAGGATAGGATAGAGGATAGGATAGGATAGAGGATAGGATAGGATAGGATAGAGGATAGGATAGGATAGAGGATAGGATAGGATAGAGGATAGGATAGGATAGAGGATAGGATACGATAGAGGATAAGGATAGGATAGAGGATAGGATAGGATGGAGGATAGGATATGATAGAGGATAGGATAGGATAGAGGATAGGATATAGGATTGGATAGTATAGAGGATAGAATAGGATAGAGGATAGGATAGGATAGAGGATAGGATATGATACAGGATAGGATAGGATAGAGGATAGGATAGGATAGAGGATAGAATAGGATACAGGATAGGATAGGATAGAGGATAGGATAGGATAGAGGATAGAATAGGATAGAGGATAGGATAGGACAGAGGATAGGATAGGATAGAGGATAGGATAGGTTAGAGGATGGGATAGGATAGAGGATAATATAGGATAGAGGATAGGATAGGATAGAGGATAGGATAGGATAGAGGATAGGATAGAGGATAGGATAGAGGATAGGATAGGATAGAGGATAGGATAGGATAGAGGATAGGATAGGATAGAGGATAGGATAGGATAGAGGACAGGATAGGATAGAGGATAGGATAGGATAGAGGATAGGATAGGATAGAGGATAGGATAGGATAGAGGATACGATATAGGATTTAATAGGATAGAGGATAGGATACGATAGAGGATACGATAGGATAGAGGATAGGATAGGATAGAGAATAGGATTGGATAGAGGATAGGATAAGATAGAGGATAGGATAGGATAGAGGATAGGATAGGATAGAGGATAGGATAGGATAGGATAGAGGATAATATAGGATAGAGGATAGGATAGGATAGAGGATAGGATAGGATAGAGGATAGGATAGGATACAGGATAGGATAGGATAGAGGATAGGATATGAATGAGGATAGGATAGGATAGAGGATAGGATAGGATAGAGACTAGGATAGGATAGAGGATAGGATAGGATAGAGGATAGGATAGGATAGAGGATAGGATAGGATAGAGGATGGGATAGGATAGAGGATAATATAGGATAGAGGATAGGATAGGATAGAGGATAGGATAGGATTGAGGATAGGATAGGATAGAGGATAGGATATGATAGAGGATAGGATAGGATAGAGGATAGGATAGGATAGAGGATAGGATAGGATAGAGGATAATATAGGATAGAGGATAGGATAGGATAGAGGATAGGATAGGATAGAGGATAGGATAGAGGATAGGATAGGATAGAGGATAGGATAGGATAGAGGATAGGATAGGATAGAGGATAGGATAGGATAGAGGATAGGATAGGATAGAGGATAGGATAGGATAGAGGATAGGATAGGATAGAGGATAGGATAGGATAGAGGATAGGATAGGATAGAGGATAGGATAGGATAGAGGATAGGATAGGATAGAGGATAGGATAGGATAGAGGATAGGATAGGATAGAGGATAGGATAGAGGATAGGATAGAGGATAGGATAGGATAGAGGATAGGATAGGATAGAGGATAGGATAGGATAGAGGATAGGATAGGATAGAGGATAGGATAGGATAGAGGATAGGATAGGATAGAGGATAATATAGGATAGAGGATAGGATAGGATAGAGGATAGGATAGGATAGAGGATAGGATAGGATAGAGGATAGGATAGGATAGAGGATAGGATAGGATAGGATAGAGGATAATATAGTATAGAGGATAGGATAGGATAGAGGATAGGATAGGATAGAGGATAGGATAGGATAGAGGATAGGATAGGATAGAGCATAGGATAGGATAGAGGATAGGATAGGATAGAGGATACGATATAGGATTTAATAGGTTAGAGGATAGGATACGATAGAGGATAGGATAGGATAGAGGATAGGATAGGATAGAGGATGGGATAGGATAGAGGATAGGATAGGATAGAGGATCGAATAGGATAGAGGATAGGATAGGATAGAGGATAGGATATGATACAGGATAGGATAGGATAGAGGATAGGATAGGATAGAGGATAGGATAGGATACAGGATAGGATAGGATAGATGATAGGATATGATAGAGGATAGGATAGGATAGAGGATAGGATAGGATAGGATAGAGGATAATATAGGATAGAGGATAGGAGAGGATAGAGGATAGGATAGGATAGAGCATAGGATAGGATAGAGGATAGGATAGGATAGAGGATAGGATAGGATAGAGGATAGGATAGGATAGAGCATAGGATAGGATAGAGGATAGGATAGGATAGAGGATACGATATAGGATTTAATAGGTTAGAGGATAGGATACGATAGAGGATAGGATAGGATATAGGATTGGATAGGATAGCGGATAGGATAGGATTGAGGATAGGATAGGATAGAGGATAGGATATGATAGAGGATAGGATATAGGATTGGATAGGATAGAGGATAGGATAGGATAGAGGATAGGATAGGATAGAGCATACGATATGATAGACGATAGGATAGGATAGAGGATAGGATAGGATAGAGGATAGGATAGGATAGAGGATACGATATAGGATTGGATAGGATGGAGGATAGAATAGGATAGAGGATAGGATAGGATAGAGGATAGGATATGATACAGGATAGGATAGGATAGAGGATAGGATAGGATAGAGGATAGAATAGGATACAGGATAGGATAGGATAGAGGATAGGATAGGATAGAGGATAGAATAGGATAGAGGATAGGATAGGATAGAGGATAGGATATGATACAGGATAGGATAGGATAGAGGATAGGATAGGATAGAGGATAGGATAGGATAGAGGATAGGATAGAACAGAGGATAGGATAGGATAGTGGATAGGATAGGTTAGAGGATGGGATAGGATAGAGGATAATATAGGATAGAGGATAGGATAGGATGGAGGATAGGATAGGATAGAGGATAGGATAGAGGATAGGATAGAGGATAGGATAGGATAGAGGATAGGATAGGATAGAGGATAGGATAGGATAGAGGATAGGATAGGATAGAGGATAGGATAGGATGGAGGATAGGATACGATAGAGGATAAGGATAGGATAGGATAGAGGATAGGATATGATAGAGGATAGGATAGGATAGAGGATAGGATAGGATAGAGAATAGGATAGGATAGAGGATAGGATAGGATAGAGGATAGGATAGGATAGAGGATAGGATAGGATAGGATAGAGGTTAATATAGGATAGAGGATAGGACAGGATAGAGGATAGGATAGGATAGAGACTAGGATAGGATAGAGGATAGGATAGGATAGAGGATAGGATAGGATAGAGGATAGGATAGGATAGAGGATAGGATAGGATAGAGGATGGGATAGGATAGAGGATAATATAGGATAGAGGATAGGATAGGATAGAGGATAGGATAGGATTGAGGATAGGATAGGATAGAGGATAGGATATGATAGAGGATAGGATAGGATAGAGGATAAGATAGGATAGAGGATAGGATAGGATAGAGGATAGGATAGGATAGAGGATAGGATACGATGGAGGATAAGGATAGGATAGAGGATAGGATAGGATAGAGGATAGGATATGATAGAGGATAGGATAGGATAGAGGATAGGATAGGATAGAGAATAGGATAGGATAGAGGATAGGATAGGATAGAGGATAGGATAGGATAGAGGATAGGATAGGATAGGATAGAGGATAATATAGGATAGAGGATAGGATAGGATAGAGGATAGGATAGGATAGAGGATAGGATAGGATAGAGGATAGGATAGGATAGAGGATACGATATAGGATTTAATAGGATAGAGGATAGGATACGAAAGAGGATACGATAGGATAGGATAGAGGATAGGATAGGATAGAGGATAGGATAGGATAGAGGATACGATATAGGATTTAATAGGATAGAGGATAGGATACGATAGAGGATACGATAGGATAGAGGATAGGATAGGATAGAGAATAGGATAGGATAGAGGATAGGATAGGATAGAGGATAGGATAGGATAGAGGATAGGATAGGATAGAGGATAGGATAGGATAGGATAGAGGATAATATAGGATAGAGGATAGGATAGGATAGAAGATAGGATAGGATAGAGGATAGGATAGGATAGAGGATAGGATAGGATAGAGGATAATATAGGATAGAGGATAGGATAGGATAGAGGATAGGATAGGATAGAGGATAGGATAGGATAGAGGATAGGATAGGATAGAGGATAGGATAGGATAGGATAGAGGATAATATAGGATAGAGGATAGGATAGGATAGAGGATAGGATAGGATAGAGGATAGGATAGGATAGAGGATAGGATAGGATAGAGGATAGGATAGGATAGAGGATAATATAGGATAGATGATAGGATAGGATAGAGGATGGGATAGGATAGAGGATAATATAGGATAGAGGATAGGATAGGATAGAGGATAGGATAGGATAGAGGATAGGATAGAGGATAGGATAGGATAGAGGATAGGATAGGATAGAGGATAGGATAGGATAGAGGATAGGATAGGATAGAGGATAGGATACGATAGAGGATAAGGATAGGATAGAGGATAGTATAGGATAGAGGATAGGATATGATAGAGGATAGGATAGGATAGAGGATAGGATAGGATAGAGAATAGGATAGGATAGAGGATAGGATAATATAGAGGATAGGATAGGATAGAGGATAGGATAGGATTGGATAGAGGATAGGATAGGATAGAGGATAGGATAGGATAGAGGATAGGATAGGATAGAGGATAGGATAGGATAGAGGATAGGATAGGATAGAGGATAATATAGGATAGAGGATAGGATAGGATAGAGGATAGGATAGGATAGAGGATAGGATAGGATAGAGTATATTATAGGATAGAGGATAGGATAGGATAGAGGATAGGATAGGATAGAGGATAGGATAGGATAGAGGATACGATATAGGATTTAATAGGTTAGAGGATAGGATACGATAGAGGATAGGATAGGATAGAGGATAGGATAGGATAGAGGATGGGATAGGATAGAGGATAGGATAGGATAGAGGATAGAATAGGATAGAGGATAGGATAGGATAGAGGATAGGATATGATACAGGATAGGATAGGATAGAGGATAGGATAGGATAGAGGATAGGATAGGATACAGGATAGGATAGGATAGATGATAGGATATGATAGAGGATAGGATAGGATAGAGGATAGGATAGGATAGAGACTAGGATAGGATAGAGGATAGGATAGGATAGAGGATAGGATAGGATAGAGGATAGGATAGGATAGAGGATAGGATAGGATAGAGGATAGAATAGGATAGAGTATAGGATAGGATAGAGGATAGGATATGATACAGGATAGGATAGGATAGAGGATAGGATTGGATAGAGGATAGGATAGGAGAGAGGATAGGATAGGATAGAGGATAGTATAGGATAGAGGATAGGATAGGATAGAGGATAATAATAATATTTCGACGGCCCATTAGCTCAGTTGGTTAGAGCGTCGTGCTAATAACGCGAAGGTCGCGGGTTCGATCCCACCATGGGCCATCTTGGGGAGGGTTCCGTGGGTGAGCGCATTAGTCGATCGGCTACCACCAGTGAGGCCGTGGGTTCGGTTCCCGCGGCGGCGCACAGTGGGCAATTTGGACGAAATCGGATTCAAAATCAAGGAACTTTCGATAGGAATGCGGTAGAGCGATGAAATTTTTGTCGCCAGGGCCCACTGCACCACCTTGATGCAGCGGTGCTTTACCGGGATGGCGTGGCAGGGGAGCCAGGAGGTGGCCCGCCTCCGCGAGCAGAACGCGGCCCTCGCGAAGGAGGCGGGTGACCTCCGGGCGAGGCTCCGGTCAATGGAGGCCGGGCGGCGGGCGAACACCGACAGCGGTCGCCGGGCGGGACATGCGCCAATAGGGGAAGCGCCCCCCGCCTCCTCGACAGCGGGGGTCCGTACGCGGGGGATGGAGGCGATGGGATCGTCGGGGGAGGGAGCGGGAGTTTTGGACTCCGAAGCCCTGCTTCTCCGGGTTGGCGCGCTGATAACGGCCAGGAACCGGGAGCTAGAGGCATGGAGGAGCGGTTCCGGACGATTCTGGCCGGGTTGGCCCCGGCCCTCCGGGCGGAGGGTAAGTCGGCGCGCGAGGCGACGCGGTGGCTTCTCTGCCGGCGACGTCTGTCACCAAGGGGACTGGACCGGTGGTCGTGTCCAACGTGAGGGTGGTGCCCCCCGTTATCATTCCGCCACCGGTCGTCCCGGCCTCGTGGATGGAGGTGACGAGCAAGGCGGCGAAGAGGGCCAAGAAGAAGATGGCCGCGGAGGAGGCTGCGGCGAGAGCAGCCGCGGCCGAGGCAGCTGCCGCCGCTTCACGGGCTGCAGGCTGCGAGGGAGCCGAGGGCGGCGGGCGGCGCACGAGTGCAGGGCGGCGCGAGCGCGGCGAAGCCCGCCGCCGGGAGGGACGGTGGCCTGGGACGCACCCCAGAACGGGAGCAGTGGCCATCACCATCCCCGAGAGCTGCAAGCTCACTTATTCGGAGGTGATGGCCAGGGCAAAAGAGAGGGTGGACCTCAAGGCTGTCGGGATCGAGTCGGGGGTGCTTCCCAGGCGGTCGAAAACCGGCGGGATCCTCCTGGAGGTCAGGGGCACGGGGTGCCAGGAGAAGGCACGGGCCCTCTCCGGGAGGATCGCCGAGGCGCTTGGGGGGGACCGGGGTTAAGGTCTCCCAGGCGGTCAAGCGCGGCGAGGTGCGCGTGGCGGGCCTGGACGACTCGGTGTCGCCCGGGACGTAGCGGCGGCGCTGGCGGCGGCGGGGGGTGTTCCGCGGCGGAGTTCCGGGTCGGCGAGATCCGCAGACCCGCCTCGGAGCAGGCGCTGGGCTCCTGTTGGGCCCAGGGCCCCCTCGCGGCCGTCAAGAAGTGTTGGCGGGAGGCCGGCTGCTGGTCGGCTGGTCCTCGGCCCGCGTCGAGGCGCTGAGGGAGCGGCCCCTCCAATGCTTCCGTTGTTTGGAGACGGGGCACACGCGGGCGACATGCAAGAGCGCGTCGACAGAGGCGCGATGTGCTACCGCTGCGGGGCGGCGGAGCACCGGGCTTCGGCCTGTAAGGCCGCCCCAGGTGTCCGCTCTGCGCGGACCTGGGAGACCATCGGGCCATAGATTCGGGGCCAAAGCGTGTGCCCCGGCTCCCAAGAGGGGCCGCGCGGCGACGAAAGAGAAGGGCGCGTCTGGGGCTGCATCCGCGCAGCGGCCGCAGACAGCGCCGGGGGCCCGGACCTCCCAGGGAGGGGACTCTGCAGAGCCCATGTTTAGAGTAGGTACTTTTAATCCTACTCCGGTTCTGCAGGCGAACCTCAACCACTCGCGCGCGGCACAGGACCTGTTTGTCCAAGCCGTGCGCGAGTGGGGGGCTGGGCTGGCAGTTGCGGCGGAGCCGTACGCAATCCCCGAACACCCTTCTGGGTGGGGGACGAGATCGGCTCCGTAGTAATAGTGGCGGAAGCCGCCCCGGGTCCCCGTCGGTCTCCCTTCTGGAGCGGGGCGAGGGATTCGTGGCGGTGCAATGGGGGGACATCGCGGTTGTCGGGATCTACATCTCGCCGAGCTGTGGCCTCGATCAATTTCGGGGGTTCCTGGGCGGGCTGAACAGCTGCATCGCGCGGTGCAGCGCTCGCCCGGTTCTCGTTTTGGGAGACTTCAATGCCCACGCGGTATCGTGGGGGAGTCCCAGGACGACCACTAGGGGTAGCGAGGTGTTAACCTGGGCGGCCGGCTGGATCTCCGGTTGATTAACCGGGGATCCACGCCGACGTGCGTGCGTCCGCAGGGGGTCTCGATTGTCGACCTGACATGGGGGACTCCCTCGGCGTGCGCCGGGTGTCGGGATGGAGGGTGGCCGAGGAGATAGAGATTGCGTCAGACCATACGCCCATCGTCATGGACGTGTGGCCCACCCTCCACGCGCGGGATTCCCGGCCGGGCCGGGGGGACCGACGGCCGCGATGGGCCTTGAAGCGGCTGGACGCGGACGCGTTCGGGGCCGCGGTAGCCGCGGCGACATGGACGGGGCCGGCCCTGTCCGAGCTGGCGCCTGCGCAAGGGGCGAGGCGGCTGCGGGAGGTAATGACGGCGGTGTGCGACACCGCCATGCCCCGCAGCCGGTTCGCCCCCAGGAGGGCGGCGTACTGGTGGTCCGCCGGCATTGCGGAGCTCCGGCGTGCCTGCAATGCCGCGCGGCGTCGGTACGGCCGAGCGCGTAGGAGGCGCGACGACGAGGAGGCGACGGCGAGGCTCGGCGGGGAGTACCGAGCCGCGCTCGGGGTTCTCCGCAGGGCTATCGCGCGGGCCAAGGCCGACGCGTGGGTCGGAGCTCGTCGGCACGGTGGACTCCGATCCATGGGGGCGCCCGTACAAGCTTGTCATGAACAAGCTGCGCGCGTGGGCGCCTCCGGTGACGGAGTCGATGGACCCCCACCTGCTCGAGGGAGTGGTGGCGTCCCTCTTCCCGCGAGAGGGGGGACAACTGCGCCGCTCCCATTGGGAACAGGAGCCTCTCTCCTGGTCCGCAGAGTGGGAGGTGTCGGCCGGCGAGCTGGGTGAGGCGATGGCCAGGGCGCGGCGGGTGGGCCGCAAGGCCCCGGGCCCGGACGGGGTGCCGGGCCGCGCGTTGGTCTTGGCCCTGGAGGGGGGACTCGCCGCCGAACTCCGGCAGCTGTATAACGGCTGTCTGAGGGAGGGGGTGTTCCCCACGGAGTGGAAGTCGGGCAGGTTGGTCCTCCTTCCGAAGGGGGGCAAGTCCCGGGACTCGCCCTCAGGGTACCGGCCAATTTGTCTGCTGGACGAGGCGGGGAAGTTGTTCGAGCGCGTACTCGTTGGACGCCTCGTCCGGCACCTGTCGGCGGGAGGGGTCCCCGATCTGAGCGGGGTTCAATTCCATTATCCGATCCCAGGGGGCGGTGTTGCGTTGGCGATATCCTTGGATATCGCTAACGCGTTCAACACCGTCCCCTGGGATCGGATAATGGAGGCCCTGGTCTTCCACCGGGTGCCTCTGTATCTCAGAAGGGTGATCGGGAGCTATCTCTCCGACAGGGGTATAGAGTATCCCGGCCGGTACGGGATGGTGCGCAGGGGCGTCGTGCGCGGGGTTCCGCAGGGCTCGGTGTTGGGCCCGTTGCTGTGGAATCTTGCGTACGATCGCGTCCTGCGGGAGGAGATGCCTCCCGGGGTCAGCCTGACGTGTTACGCCGACGACACGCTGGTATTGGCCACCGGGAGGTATGCGAAGGAGGCCATCTGCCTGGCGGAGCGCGGCGCGTGGCGCGCGGTGCGCGCGATCCGGTCGCTGGGCCTAGAGGTGTCCGTCGAGAAAACCAGGGCCATGTGGTTTCTCCGCTCGGCCCGGTTGGCGGCGCCTCCCCAGTGCTGGATCTGCGTGGGGGAGGGGATGGTCAGGGTCGGGTCCCAGATGCGGTACCTGGGACTCGAGCTTGACGGCCGGTGGCGTTTTGACCGCCACCTTGAGTCGCTGGCGCCCCGGGCGGAGAGGGCGACCGCTGCGCTCGGTCGCCTTCTCCCGAATCTCGGGGGACCCTGTGGACGGGTGCGTCGTCTGTTCGCGGTGGTGGTGCGAGTTTTGGTCCTGTACGGAGCCCCTGTATGGGCGCGCGATGTCTTGGCTAGGGGGCGCAGTGGCGGCACACGGTCGCTGCTGCGTCGCATCGAGCGCAGGCTGGCCATAGGCATCGTGCGGGGGTACCGCACCATTTCATACGCGACGGCGATGGTGATGTCGGGGCTGATCCCCCTCGAGCTGGAGGCCCGCGTGTTGGCGGATGTGCATACGCACTCCAGGGAACTCCGGCTCCGGGGGGTGGCCCCGGATCAGGCGCGGCTCATGGTGGATGAGCTCAGGCGACATGCTCGGCGGCACGCAGCCCGGGAGTGGCGCGATAGCCTTCCCGGGACGAGGGAGGGCGAGAGGCGGGCCGTTCGGGCCATCCTCCCGGTGTTCGATCAATGGAACAGGGGATGGATGGGGCATAGGGTCTCCTACCGTGTGACGCAGGTGATGACCGGGCACGGGTGCTTCGGCGACTACCTGTGTCGCATCGGGAGGGAGACCGAGGAGGCGTGTCACCACTGCGGCGAGCCGCGGGACACGGCGCAACACACTCTGGAGGAGTGTCCGGCATGGGGGGGAGAGCGCCGTGCCCTGCGGCGCGCGGTGGGCCACGACCTCTCGCTCCCGGCTGTCGTCGCTGCGGCAGCCGGTGGCGAGGAGGCGTGGAGGGGGTTCGCTTCCTTCTGCGAGCGGGTTATGCTGCGGAAGGAGGCTGCGGAACGGGATCGGGAGCGTAATCACGATCCCGGCCGAAGGGGGGGGGGAGGCGGCGCAGGGTACGCCCCGGGGGCGTACCCCCGTTGCGACGCCTCTGACGCGAGCGGGGACGCCCTTGATGATCTCGAGGCGGGGGATCGGATATCCCCTTACACTCGGTCACCAACGGCGTCCCCGGAGGCCGCCGGGCATCTCGGGCGGGGGCTCGGATGCTCATCGGGCGGCCTAACAGGGGGGGAAGGCGCCACGTCGTCCGTTGCGTGGTGCCTTCGGATAGAGTAGGTACGGGAGGGGGCCGCGTCCCCCCCTGGGTGGTATGCTAAGACGGGGGCACACCGGATTGACATGCGCGCGCAGAGCACGGGTGCCCCCAGGAGTCTAGGGACGGACGGGGAGGAGTTAGTGGGTATACTCGGCGTTGCACCAACCAGCCGAGGAGTCCCACATAACCCGGACCACCCCCCCCCCCGGGGGGGTTCGGGTATCCGTAACGAGATTACCTCCTCGAAAAAAAAAAAAAAAAAAAAAAATAGGATAGAGGATAATATAGGATAGAGGATAGGATAGGATAGAGGCTAGGATAGGATAGAGGATAGGATAGGATAGAGGATAGGATAGGATAGAGGATAGGATAGGATAGAGGATAGGATAGGATAGAGGATAGGATAGGATAGAGGATAGGATAGGATAGAGGATAGGATAGGATAGAGGATAGGATAGGATAGGATAGAGGATAATATAGGATAGAGGATAGGATAGGATAGAGGATAGGATAGGATAGAGGATAGGATAGGATAGAGGATAGGATAGGATAGAGGATACTATAGGATAGAGGATAGGATAGGATAGAGGATAGGATATTATAGAGGATAGGATAGGATAGAGGATAGGATAGGATAGAGGATAGGATAGGATAGAGGATAGGATAGGATAGAGGATAGGATAGGATAGAGGATAGGATAGGATAGAGGATAGAATAGGATAGAGGATAGGATAGGATAGATGATAGGATAGGATAGAGGATGGGATAGGATAGAGGATAATATAGGATAGAAGATAGGATAGGATAGAGGATAGGATAGGATAGAGGATAGGATAGAGGATAGGATAGGATAGAGGATAGGATAGGATAGAGGATAGGATAGGATAGAGGATAGGATAGGATAGAGGATAGGATAGGATAGAGGATAGGATAGGAAAGAGGATAGGATACGATAGAGGATAAGGATAGGATAGAGGATAGGATAGGATAGAGGATAGGATATGATAGAGGATAGGATAGGATAGAGGATAGGATAGGATAGAGAATAGGATAGGATAGAGGATAGGATAATATAGAGGATAGGATAGGATAGAGGATAGGATAGGATTGGATAGAGGATAGGATAGGATAGAGGATAGGATAGGATAGGATAGAGGATAGGTTAGGATAAAGGATAATATAGGATAGAGGATAGGATAGGATAGAGGATAGGATAGGATAGAGGATAGGATAGGATAGAGGATAGGATAGGATAGAGTATAGGATAGGATAGAGGATAGGATAGGATAGAGGATAGGATAGGATAGAGGATAGGATAGGATAGAGGATAGGATACGATAGAGGATAGGATAGGATAGAGGATAGGATAGGATAGAGGATGGGATAGGATAGAGGATAGGATAGGATAGAGGATAGAATAGGATAGAGGATAGGATAGGATAGAGGATAGGATATGATACAGGATAGGATAGGATAGAGGATAGGATAGGATAGAGGATAGGATAGGATACAGGATAGGATAGGATAGATGATAGGATATGATAGAGGATAGGATAGGATAGAGGATAGGATAGGATAGAGACTAGGATAGGATAGAGGATAGGATAGGATAGAGGATAGGATAGGATAGAGGATAGAATAGGATAGAGTATAGGATAGGATAGAGGATAGGATATGATACAGGATAGGATAGGATAGAGGATAGGATAGGATAGAGGATAGGATAGGAGAGAGGATAGGATAGGACAGAGGATAGGATAGGATAGAGGATAGGATAGGATAGAGGGTAGGATAGGATAGAGGATACGATATAGGATTTAATAGGATAGAGGATACGATAGGATAGAGGATAGGATAGGATAGAGAATAGGATAGGATAGAGGATAGGATAGGATAGAGGATAGGATAGGATAGAGGATAGGATAGGATAGAGGATGGGATAGGATAGAGGATAATATAGGATAGAGGATAGGATAGGATAGAGGATAGGATAGGATAGAGGATAGGATAGGACAGAGAATAGGATATAGGATTGGATAGGATAGCGGATAGGATAGGATTGAGGATAGGATAGGATAGAGGATAGGATATGATAGAGGATAGGATATAGGATTGGATAGGATAGAGGATAGAATAGGATAGAGGATAGGAAAGGATAGAGGATAGGATATGATACAGGATAGGATAGGATAGAGGATAGGACAGGATAGAGGATAGGATAGGATAGAGGGTAGGATATGATACAGGATAGGATAGGATAGAGGATAGGATAGGATAGAGGATAGGATAGGATAGAGGATAGGATAGGATAGAGGATAGGATAGGATAGAGGATAGGATAGGATAGAGGATACGATATAGGATTGGATAGGATGGAGGATAGGATACGATAGAGGATAGGATAGGATAGAGAATAGGATATAGGATTGGATAGGATAGAGGATAGAATAGGATAGAGGATAGGATAGGATAGAGGATAGGATATGATACAGGATAGGATAGGATAGAGGATAGGATAGGATAGAGGATAGAATAGGATACAGGATAGGATAGGATAGAGGATACGATATAGGATTTAATAGGATAGAGGATACGATAGGATAGAGGATAGGATAGGTTAGAGAATAGGATAGGATAGAGGATAGGATAGGATAGAGGATAGGATAGGATAGAGGATAGGATAGGATAGAGGATGGGATAGGATAGAGGATAATATAGGATAGAGGATAGGATACGATAGAGGATAGGATAGGATAGAGGATAGGATAGGACAGAGAATAGGATATAGGATTGTATAGGATAGCGGATAGGATAGGATTGAGGATAGGATAGGATAGAGGATAGGATATGATAGAGGATAGGATATAGGATTGGATAGGATAGAGGATAGAATAGGATAGAGGATAGGATAGGATAGAGGATAGGATATGATACAGGATAGGATAGGATAGAGGATAGGATAGGATAGAGGATAGGATAGGATAGAGGGTAGGATATGATACAGGATAGGATAGGATAGAGGATAGGATAGGATAGAGGATAGGATAGGATAGAGGATAGGATATCATAGAGGATAGGATAGGATAGAGGATAGGATAGGATAGAGGATACGATATAGGATTGTATAGGATGGAGGATAGGATACGATAGAGGATAGGATAGGATAGAGAATAGGATATAGGATTGGATAGGATAGAGGATAGAATAGGATAGAGGATAGGATAGGATAGAGGATAGGATATGATACAGGATAGGATAGGATAGAGGATAGGATAGGATAGAGGATAGAATAGGATACAGGATAGGATAGGATAGAGGATAGGATAGGATAGAGGATAGAATAGGATAGAGGATAGGATAGGATAGAGGATAGGATATGATACAGGATAGGATAGGATAGAGGATAGGATAGGATAGAGGATAGGATAGGATAGAGGATAGGATAGGACAGAGGATAGGATAGGATAGAGGATAGGATAGGTTAGAGGATGGGATAGGATAGAGGATAATATAGGATAGAGGATAGGATAGGATAGAGGATAGGATAGGATAGAGGATAGGATAGAGGATAGGATAGAGGATAGGATAGAGGATAGCATAGAGGATAGGATAGGATAGAGGATAGGATAGGATAGAGGATAGGATAGAGGATAGGATAGAGGATAGGATAGGATAGAGGATAGGATAGGATAGAGGATAGGATAGGATAGAGGATAGGATAGGATAGAGGATAGGATAGGATAGAGGATAGGATAGGATAGAGGATAGGATAGGATAGAGGATAGGATAGGATAGAGGATAGGATAGGATAGAGGATAGGATAGGATAGAGGATAGGATAGGATAGAGGATAGGATAGGATAGAGGATAGGATAGGATAGAGGATAGGATAGGATAGAGGATATAATAGGATAGAGGATAGGATACGATAGAGGATAAGGATAGGATAGAGGATAGGATAGGATAGAGGATAGGATATGATAGAGGATAGGATAGGATAGAGGATAGGATAGGATAGAGAATAGGATAGGATAGAGGATAGGATAGGATAGAGGATAGGATAGGATAGGATAGAGGATAGGATAGGATAGAGGATAGGATAGGATAGAGGATAGGATAGGATAGGATAGAGGATAATATAGGATAGAGGATAGGATAGGATAGAGGATAGGATAGGATAGAGGATAGGATAGGATAGAGGATAGGATAGGATAGAGGATAGGATAGGATAGAGGATAGGATAGGATAGAGGATAGGATAGGATAGAGGATAGGATAGGATAGAGGATAGGATAGGATAGAGGATAGGATAGGATAGAGGATAGGATAGGATAGAGGATAGGATAGGATAGAGGATAGGATAGGATAGAGGATAGGATAGGATAGAGGATACGATATAGGATTTAATAGGTTAGAGGATAGGATACGATAGAGGATAGGATAGGATAGAGGATAGGATAGGATAGAGGATAGGATAGGATACAGGATAGGATAGGATAGATGATACGATATGATATAGGATTGGATAGGATTGAGGATAGGATATAATAGAGGATAGGATATGATAGAGGATAGGATATAGGATTGGATAGGATAGAGGATAGGATAGGATAGAGGATAGGATAGGATAGAGCATAGGATATGATAGACGATAGGATAGGATAGAGGATAGGATAGGATAGAGGATAGGATAGGATAGAGGATACGATATAGGATTGGATAGGATGGAGGATAGGATACGATAGAGGATAGGATAGGATAGAGAATAGGATATAGGATTGGATAGGATAGAGGATAGAATAGGATAGAGGATAGGATAGGATAGAGGATAGGATATGATGCAGGATAGGATAGGATAGAGGATAGGATAGGATAGAGGATAGAATAGGATACAGGATAGGATAGGATAGAGGATAGGATATGATAGAGGATAGGATAGGATACAGGATTGGATTGGATAGAGAATAGGATAGGATAGAGGATAGGATAGGATAGAGGATAGGATAGGATAGAGGATAGGATAGGATAGAGGATGGGATAGGATAGAGGATAATATAGGATAGAGGATAGGATAGGATAGAGGATAGGATAGGATAGAGGATAGGATAGGATAGAGGATAGGATAAGATAGAGGATACGATATAGGATTTAATAGGATAGAGGATAGGATACGATAGAGGATACGATAGGATAGAGGATAGGATAGGATAGAGAATAGGATAGGATAGAGGATAGGATAGGATAGAGGATAGGATAGTATAGAGGATAGGATAGGATAGAGGATAGGATAGGATAGGATAGAGGATAATATAGGATAGAGGATATGATAGGATAGAGGATAGGATAGGATAGAGGATAGGATAGGATAGAGGATAGGATAGGACAGAGGATAGGATAGGATAGAGGATAGGATAGGATAGAGGATAGGATAGGATAGAGGATAGGATAGGATAGAGGATAGGATAGGATAGAGGATAGGATAGGATAGGATAGAGGATAATATAGGATAGAGGATAGGATAGGATAGAGGATAGGATAGGATAGAGGATAGGATAGGATAGAGGATAGGATAGGATAGAGGATAGGATAGGATAGAGGATAGGATAGGATAGAGGATAATATAGGATAGAGGATAGGATAGGATAGAGGATAGGATAGGATAGAGGATAGGATAGGATAGAGGATAGGATAGGATAGAGGATAGGATAGGATAGAGGATAGGATAGGATAGAGGATAGGATAGGATAGAGGATAGGATAGGATAGAGGATAGGATAGGATAGTGGATAGAATAGGATAGAGGATAGGATAGGATAGAGGATAGGATAGGTTAGAGGATGGGATAGGATAAAGGATAATATAGGATAGAGGATAGGATAGGATAGAGGATAGGATAGCATAGAGGATAGGATAGAGGATAGGATAGGATAGAGGATAGGATAGGATAGAGGATAGGATAGGATAGAGGATAGGATAGGATAGAGGATAGGATAGGATAGAGGATAGGATAGGATAGAGGATAGGATAGGATAGAGGATAGGATACGATAGAGGATAAGGATAGGATAGAGGATAGGATAGGATAGAGGATAGGATATGATAGAGGATAGGATAGGATAGAGGATAGGATAGGATAGAGAATAGGATAGGATAGAGGATAGGATAGGATAGAGGATAGGATAGGATAGAGAATAGGATAGGATAGAGGATAGGATAATATAGAGGATAGGATAGGATAGAGGATACGATATAGGATTTAATAGGATAGAGGATAGGATACGATAGAGGATAAGGATAGGATAGAGGATAGGATAGGATAGAGGATAGGATATGATAGAGGATAGGATAGGATAGAGGATAGGATAGGATAGAGAATAGGATAGGATAGAGGATAGGATAATATAGAGGATAGGATAGGATAGAGGATACGATATAGGATTTAATAGGATAGAGGATAGGATACGATAGAGGATACGATAGGATAGAGGATAGGATAGGATAGAGGATAGGATAGGATAGAGGATAGGATAGGATAGAGGATACGATACGATAGAGGATAAGGATAGGATAGAGGATAGGATAGGATAGAGGATAGGATATGATAGAGGATAGGATAGGATAGAGGATAGGATAGGATAGAGAATAGGATAGGATAGAGGATAGGATAGGATAGAGGATAGGATAGGATAGGATAGAGGATAGGATAGGATAGAGGATAGGATAGGATAGAGGATAGGATAGGATAGGATAGAGGATAATATAGGATAGAGGATAGGATAGGATAGAGGATAGGATAGGATAGAGGATAGGATAGGATAGAGGATAGGATAGGATAGAGGATAGGATAGGATAGAGGATAGGATAGGATAGAGGATAGGATAGGATAGAGGATAGGATAGGATAGAGGATAGGATAGGATAGAGGATAGGATAGGATAGAGGATAGGATAGGATAGAGGATAGGATAGGATAGAGGATAGGATAGGATAGAGGATAGGATAGGATAGAGGATAGGATAGGATAGAGGATACGATATAGGATTTAATAGGTTAGAGGATAGGATACGATAGAGGATAGGATAGGATAGAGGATAGGATAGGATAGAGGATAGGATAGGATACAGGATAGGATAGGATAGATGATACGATATGATATAGGATTGGATAGGATAGCGGATAGGATAGGATTGAGGATAGGATATAATAGAGGATAGGATATGATAGAGGATAGGATATAGGATTGGATAGGATAGAGGATAGGATAGGATAGAGGATAGGATAGGATAGAGCATAGGATATGATAGACGATACGATAGGATAGAGGATAGGATAGGATAGAGGATAGGATAGGATAGAGGATACGATATAGGATTGGATAGGATGGAGGATAGGATACGATAGAGGATAGGATAGGATAGAGAATAGGATATAGGATTGGATAGGATAGAGGATAGAATAGGATAGAGGATAGGATAGGATAGAGGATAGGATATGATGCAGGATAGGATAGGATAGAGGATAGGATAGGATAGAGGATAGAATAGGATACAGGATAGGATAGGATAGAGGATAGGATATGATAGAGGATAGGATAGGATACAGGATTGGATTGGATAGAGAATAGGATAGGATAGAGGATAGGATAGGATAGAGGATAGGATAGGATAGAGGATAGGATAGGATAGAGGATGGGATAGGATAGAGGATAATATAGGATAGAGGATAGGATAGGATAGAGGATAGGATAGGATAGAGGATAGGATAGGATAGAGGATACGATATAGGATTTAATAGGATAGAGGATAGGATACGATAGAGGATACGATAGGATAGAGGATAGGATAGGATAGAGAATAGGATAGGATAGAGGATAGGATAGGATAGAGGATAGGATAGTATAGAGGATAGGATAGGATAGAGGATAGGATAGGATAGGATAGAGGATAATATAGGATAGAGGATATGATAGGATAGAGGATAGGATAGGATAGAGGATAGGATAGGATAGAGGATAGGATAGGACAGAGGATAGGATAGGATAGAGGATAGGATAGGATAGAGGATAGGATAGGATAGAGGATAGGATAGGATAGAGGATAGGATAGGATAGGATAGAGGATAATATAGGATAGAGGATAGGATAGGATAGAGGATAGGATAGGATAGAGGATAGGATAGGATAGAGGATAGGATAGGATAGAGGATAGGATAGGATAGAGGATAATATAGGATAGAGGATAGGATAGGATAGAGGATAGGATAGGATAGAGGATAGGATAGGATAGAGGATAGGATAGGATAGAGGATAGGATAGGATAGAGGATAGGATAGGATAGAGGATAGGATAGGATAGAGGATAGGATAGGATAGTGGATAGAATAGGATAGATGATAGGATAGGATAGAGGATAGGATAGGTTAGAGGATGGGATAGGATAAAGGATAATATAGGATAGAGGATAGGATAGGATAGAGGATAGGATAGCATAGAGGATAGGATAGAGGATAGGATAGGATAGAGGATAGGATAGGATAGAGGATAGGATAGGATAGAGGATAGGATAGGATAGAGGATAGGATAGGATAGAGGATAGGATAGGATAGAGGATAGGATAGGATAGAGGATAGGATACGATAGAGGATAAGGATAGGATAGAGGATAGGATAGGATAGAGGATAGGATATGATAGAGGATAGGATAGGATAGAGGATAGGATAGGATAGAGAATAGGATAGGATAGAGGATAGGATAGGATAGAGGATAGGATAGGATAGAGAATAGGATAGGATAGAGGATAGGATAATATAGAGGATAGGATAGGATAGAGGATACGATATAGGATTTAATAGGATAGAGGATAGGATACGATAGAGGATAAGGATAGGATAGAGGATAGGATAGGATAGAGGATAGGATATGATAGAGGATAGGATAGGATAGAGGATAGGATAGGATAGAGAATAGGATAGGATAGAGGATAGGATAATATAGAGGATAGGATAGGATAGAGGATACGATATAGGATTTAATAGGATAGAGGATAGGATACGATAGAGGATACGATAGGATAGAGGATAGGATAGGATAGAGAATAGGATAGGATAGAGGATAGGATAGGATAGAGGATAGGATAGGATAGAGGATAGGATAGGATAGAGGATAGGATAGGATAGGATATAGGATAATATAGGATAGAGGATAGGATAGGATAGAGGATAGGATAGGATAGAGGATAGGATAGGATAGAGGATAGGATAGGATAGAGGATAGGATAGGATAGAGGATAGGATAGGATAGAGGATAGGTTAGGATAGAGGATAATATAGGATAGAGGATAGGATAGGATAGAGGATAGGATAGGATAGAGGATAGGATACGATAGAGGATAGGATAGGATAGAGGATAGGATAGGATAGAGGATAGGATATGATAGAGGATAGGATAGGATAGAGGATAGGATAGGATAGAGGATAGGATAGGACAGAGGATAGGATAGGATAGAGGATAGGATAGGATAGAGGATAAGATAGGATAGAGGATAGGATAGGATAGAGGATGGGATAGGATAGAGGATAATATAGGATAGAGGATAGGATAGGATAGAGGATAGGATAGGATTGAGGATAGGATAGGATAGAGGATAGGATAGGATAGAGGATAGGATAGGATAGAGAATAGGATAGGATAGAGGATAGGATAGGATAGAGGATAGGATAGGATAGAGGATAGGATAGGATAGGATAGAGGATAATATAGGATAGAGGATAGGATAGGATAGAGGATAGGATAGGATAGAGGATAGGATAGGATAGAGGATAGGATAGGATAGAGGATAGGATAGGATAGTGGATAGGATAGAGGATAGGATAGGATAGAGGATAGGATAGGATAGAGGATAGGATAGGATAGAGGATAGGATAGGATAGTGGATAGGATAGGATAGAGGATAGGATAGGATAGAGGATAGGATACGATAGAGGATAAGGATAGGATAGAGGATAGGATAGGATAGAGGATAGGATATGATAGAGGATAGGATAGGATAGAGGATAGGATAGGATAGAGAATAGGATAGGATAGAGGATAGGATAATATAGAGGATAGGATAGGATAGAGGATAGGATAGGATAGGATAGAGGATAGGATAGGATAGAGGATAGGATAGGATAGAGGATAGGATACGATAGAGGATAAGGATAGGATAGAGGATAGGATAGGATAGAGGATAGGATATGATAGAGGATAGGATAGGATAGAGGATAGGATAGGATAGAGAATAGGATAGGATAGAGGATAGGATAATATAGAGGATAGGATAGGATAGAGGATACGATATAGGATTTAATAGGATAGAGGATAGGATACGATAGAGGATACGATAGGATAGATGATAGGATAGGATAGAGAATAGGATAGGATAGAGGATAGGATAGGATAGAGGATAGGATAGGATAGAGGATAGGATAGGATAGAGGATAGGATAGGATAGGATAGAGGATAATATAGGATAGAGGATAGGATAGGATAGAGGATAGGATAGGATAGAGGATAGGATAGAGGATAGGATAGGATAGAGGATAGGATAGGATAGAGGATAGGATAGGATAGAGGATAGGTTAGGATAGAGGATAATATAGGATAGAGGATAGGATAGGATAGAGGATAGGATAGGATAGAGGATAGGATACGATAGAGGATAGGATAGGATAGAGGATAGGATAGGATAGAGGATAGGATATGATAGAGGATAGGATAGGATAGAGGATAGGATAGGATAGAGGATAGGATAGGACAGAGGATAGGATAGGATAGAGGATAGGATAGGATAGAGGATAAGATAGGATAGAGGATAGGATAGGATAGAGGATGGGATAGGATAGAGGATAATATAGGATAGAGGATAGGATAGGATAGGATAGAGGATAGGATAGGATAGAGGATAGGATAGGATAGAGGATAGGATAGGATAGAGGATAGGATAGGATAGAGGATAGGATAGGATAGAGGATAGGATAGGATAGTGGATAGAATAGGATAGAGGATAGGATAGGATAGAGGATAGGATAGGATAGAGGATGGGATAGGATAAAGGATAATATAGGATAGAGGATAGGATAGGATAGAGGATAGGATAGGATAGAGGATAGGATAGAGGATAGGATAGGATAGAGGATAGGATAGGATAGAGGATAGGATAGGATAGAGGATAGGATAGGATAGAGGATAGGATAGGATAGAGGATAGGATAGGATAGAGGATAGGTTACGATAGAGGATAGGATAGGATAGATGATAGGATAGGATAGAATATAGGATAGGATAGAGGATAGGATAGGATAGAGGATAGAATAGGATAGAGGATAGGATAGGATAGAGGATAGGATAGGATAGAGGATAGGATAGGATAGAGGATAGGATAGGATAGAGGATAGGATAGGATAGAGGATACGATATAGGATTTAATAGGATAGAGGATAGGATACGATAGAGGATACGATAGGATAGAGGATAGGATAGGATAGAGGATAGGATAGGATAGAGGATAGGATAGGATAGAGGATATAATAGGATAGAGGATAGGATACGATAGAGGATAAGGATAGGATAGAGGATAGGATAGGATAGAGGATAGGATATGATAGAGGATAGGATAGGATAGAGGATAGGATAGGATAGAGAATAGGATAGGATAGAGGATAGGATAGGATAGAGGATAGGATAGGATAGGATAGAGGATAGGATAGGATAGAGGATAGGATAGGATAGAGGATAGGATAGGATAGGATAGAGGATAATATAGGATAGAGGATAGGATAGGATAGAGGATAGGATAGGATAGAGGATAGGATAGGATAGAGGATAGGATAGGATAGAGGATAGGATAGGATAGAGGATAGGATAGGATAGAGGATAGGATAGGATAGAGGATAGGATAGGATAGAGGATAGGATAGGATAGAGGATAGGATAGGATAGAGGATAGGATAGGATAGAGGATAGGATAGGATAGAGGATAGGATAGGATAGAGGATAGGATAGGATAGAGGATACGATATAGGATTTAATAGGTTAGAGGATAGGATACGATAGAGGATAGGATAGGATAGAGGATAGGATAGGATAGAGGATAGGATAGGATACAGGATAGGATAGGATAGATGATACGATATGATATAGGATTGGATAGGATAGCGGATAGGATAGGATTGAGGATAGGATATAATAGAGGATAGGATATGATAGAGGATAGGATATAGGATTGGATAGGATAGAGGATAGGATAGGATAGAGGATAGGATAGGATAGAGCATAGGATATGATAGACGATACGATAGGATAGAGGATAGGATAGGATAGAGGATAGGATAGGATAGAGGATACGATATAGGATTGGATAGGATGGAGGATAGGATACGATAGAGGATAGGATAGGATAGAGAATAGGATATAGGATTGGATAGGATAGAGGATAGAATAGGATAGAGGATAGGATAGGATAGAGGATAGGATATGATGCAGGATAGGATAGGATAGAGGATAGGATAGGATAGAGGATAGAATAGGATACAGGATAGGATAGGATAGAGGATAGGATATGATAGAGGATAGGATAGGATACAGGATTGGATTGGATAGAGAATAGGATAGGATAGAGGATAGGATAGGATAGAGGATAGGATAGGATAGAGGATAGGATAGGATAGAGGATGGGATAGGATAGAGGATAATATAGGATAGAGGATAGGATAGGATAGAGGATAGGATAGGATAGAGGATAGAATAGGATAGAGGATAGGATAGGATAGAGGATAGGATAGGTTAGAGGATGGGATAGGATAAAGGATAATATAGGATAGAGGATAGGATAGGATAGAGGATAGGATAGCATAGAGGATAGGATAGAGGATAGGATAGGATAGAGGATAGGATAGGATAGAGGATAGGATAGGATAGAGGATAGGATAGGATAGAGGATAGGATAGGATAGAGGATAGGATAGGATAGAGGATAGGATAGGATAGAGGATAGGATACGATAGAGGATAAGGATAGGATAGAGGATAGGATAGGATAGAGGATAGGATATGATAGAGGATAGGATAGGATAGAGGATAGGATAGGATAGAGAATAGGATAGGATAGAGGATAGGATAGGATAGAGGATAGGATAGGATAGAGAATAGGATAGGATAGAGGATAGGATAATATAGAGGATAGGATAGGATAGAGGATACGATATAGGATTTAATAGGATAGAGGATAGGATACGATAGAGGATAAGGATAGGATAGAGGATAGGATAGGATAGAGGATAGGATATGATAGAGGATAGGATAGGATAGAGGATAGGATAGGATAGAGGATAGGATAGGATAGAGGATAGGATAATATAGAGGATAGGATAGGATAGAGAATAATATAGGATAGAGGATAGGATAGGATAGAGGATAGGATAGGATAGAGGATAGGATAGGATAGAGGATAGGATAAGATAGAGGATACGATATAGGATTTAATAGGATAGAGGATAGGATACGATAGAGGATACGATAGGATAGAGGATAGGATAGGATAGAGAATAGGATAGGATAGAGGATAGGATAGGATAGAGGATAGGATAGTATAGAGGATAGGATAGGATAGAGGATAGGATAGGATAGGATAGAGGATAATATAGGATAGAGGATATGATAGGATAGAGGATAGGATAGGATAGAGGATAGGATAGGATAGAGGATAGGATAGGACAGAGGATAGGATAGGATAGAGGATAGGATAGGATAGAGGATAGGATAGGATAGAGGATAGGATAGGATAGAGGATAGGATAGGATAGAGGATAGGATAGGATAGGATAGAGGATAATATAGGATAGAGGATAGGATAGGATAGAGGATAGGATAGGATAGAGGATAGGATAGGATAGAGGATAGGATAGGATAGAGGATAGGATAGGATAGAGGATAGGATAGGATAGAGGATAGGATAGGATAGAGGATAATATAGGATAGAGGATAGGATAGGATAGAGGATAGGATAGGATAGAGGATAGGATAGGATAGAGGATAGGATAGGATAGAGGATAGGATAGGATAGAGGATAGGATAGGATAGAGGATAGGATAGGATAGAGGATAGGATAGGATAGAGGATAGGATAGGATAGTGGATAGAATAGGATAGAGGATAGGATAGGATAGAGGATAGGATAGGTTAGAGGATGGGATAGGATAAAGGATAATATAGGATAGAGGATAGGATAGGATAGAGGATAGGATAGCATAGAGGATAGGATAGAGGATAGGATAGGATAGAGGATAGGATAGGATAGAGGATAGGATAGGATAGAGGATAGGATAGGATAGAGGATAGGATAGGATAGAGGATAGGATAGGATAGAGGATAGGATAGGATAGAGGATAGGATACGATAGAGGATAAGGATAGGATAGAGGATAGGATAGGATAGAGGATAGGATATGATAGAGGATAGGATAGGATAGAGGATAGGATAGGATAGAGAATAGGATAGGATAGAGGATAGGATAGGATAGAGGATAGGATAGGATAGAGAATAGGATAGGATAGAGGATAGGATAATATAGAGGATAGGATAGGATAGAGGATACGATATAGGATTTAATAGGATAGAGGATAGGATACGATAGAGGATAAGGATAGGATAGAGGATAGGACTAGGATAGAGGATAGGATATGATAGAGGATAGGATAGGATAGAGGATAGGATAGGATAGAGAATAGGATAGGATAGAGGATAGGATAATATAGAGGATAGGATAGGATAGAGGATACGATATAGGATTTAATAGGATAGAGGATAGGATACGATAGAGGATACGATAGGATAGAGGATAGGATAGGATAGAGGATAGGATAGGATAGAGGATAGGATAGGATAGAGGATATAATAGGATAGAGGATAGGATACGATAGAGGATAAGGATAGGATAGAGGATAGGATAGGATAGAGGATAGGATATGATAGAGGATAGGATAGGATAGAGGATAGGATAGGATAGAGAATAGGATAGGATAGAGGATAGGATAGGATAGAGGATAGGATAGGATAGGATAGAGGATAGGATAGGATAGAGGATAGGATAGGATAGAGGATAGGATAGGATAGGATAGAGGATAATATAGGATAGAGGATAGGATAGGATAGAGGATAGGATAGGATAGAGGATAGGATAGGATAGAGGATAGGATAGGATAGAGGATAGGATAGGATAGAGGATAGGATAGGATAGAGGATAGGATAGGATAGAGGATAGGATAGGATAGAGGATAGGATAGGATAGAGGATAGGATAGGATAGAGGATAGGATAGGATAGAGGATAGGATAGGATAGAGGATAGGATAGGATAGAGGATACGATATAGGATTTAATAGGTTAGAGGATAGGATACGATAGAGGATAGGATAGGATAGAGGATAGGATAGGATAGAGGATAGGATAGGATACAGGATAGGATAGGATAGATGATACGATATGATATAGGATTGGATAGGATAGCGGATAGGATAGGATTGAGGATAGGATATAATAGAGGATAGGATATGATAGAGGATAGGATATAGGATTGGATAGGATAGAGGATAGGATAGGATAGAGGATAGGATAGGATAGAGCATAGGATATGATAGACGATACGATAGGATAGAGGATAGGATAGGATAGAGGATAGGATAGGATAGAGGATACGATATAGGATTGGATAGGATGGAGGATAGGATACGATAGAGGATAGGATAGGATAGAGAATAGGATATAGGATTGGATAGGATAGAGGATAGAATAGTATAGAGGATAGGATAGGATAGATGATAGGATATGATGCAGGATAGGATATGATAGAGGATAGGATAGGATAGAGGATAGAATAGGATACAGGATAGGATAGGATAGAGGATAGGATATGATAGAGGATAGGATAGGATACAGGATTGGATTGGATAGAGAATAGGATAGGATATAGGATAGGATAGGATAGAGGATAGGATAGGATAGAGGATAGGATAGGATAGAGGATGGGATAGGATAGAGGATATATAGGATAGAGGATAGGATAGGATAGAGGATAGGATAGGATAGAGGATAGGATAGGATAGAGGATACGATATAGGATTTAATAGGATAGAGGATAGGATACGATAGAGGATACGATAGGATAGAGGATAGGATAGGATAGGAAGTGGATAGGATAGAGGATAGGATAGGTGTGAGGTGTGGAGTAGTAGTGAGGTGTGGTGTGGATGAGAGGTGTGGATAGGATAGGAGTGTGGTGTAGTGGATAGAGGATGAGTGGTGTGGAGGTGTGAGGTTGTGGTGTGTGGTGTGGTGTGGTGTGGTGGTGTGGTGTGGTATGTGGTGAGGAGTGGTGTGTGGAGTGGAGTGGTGAGTGGATTGGTGTGGAGTGTGGTGTGGATTGGTGTGTGGTGTGGTGTGGTGTGGTGTGTGGTGTTGTGTGGTGTGTGGTGTGGTGTGGTGTGTGGTGTGGTGTGGTGTGTGGTGAGGTGTGGTGTGTGGTGTGGTGTGGTGTGTGGAGTGTGTGGTGTGTGGTGTGGTGTGGTGTGTGGTGTTGTGTGGTGTGTGGTGTGGTGAGGTGGTGTGGTGTGGTGTGGTGTGTGGTGTGGTGTGGTGTGTGGTGTGGTGTGGTGTGTGGTGTGGTGTGGTGTGAGGTGTGGTGTGGTGTGTGGTGTGGTGTGGTGTGTGGTGTGGTGTGGTGTGGGGTGTGTTGTGGTGTGTGGTGTGGTGTGGTGTGTGGTGTGGTGTGGGGTGTGGTGGGTGTGGTGTTTGGTGTTGTGTGGTGTGTGGTGTGGTGTGGTGTGTGGTGTGTGAGAGAGAGGGGAAGAAGAAGAAGGGGGGGGGGGGGTGTGTGTGAGTGCAGAGTGAAGTGAAGTGAAGAGTGAAGTGTGGTGAAGGGTGAAGTGAAATGAAGAGTTAAGTGAAGTGAAGAGTGAAGTGAAGTGATGAGTGAAGTGGAGTGAATACGTGAAGTGAAGTGAAGAGTGAAGTGAAGTGAAGAGTGAAGTGAAGTGAAGAGTGAAGTGAAGTGAAGAGTGAAGTGAAGTGAAGAGTGAAGTGAAGTGAAGAGTGAAGTGAAGTGTAGAGTGAAGTGAAGTGAAGAGTGAAGTGTGGTGAAGAGTGAAGTGAAGTGAAGAGTGAAGTGAAGTGAAGAGTGAAGTGAAGTGACAGAGTGAAGTGAAGTGAAGAGTGAAGTGAAGTGAAGAGTGAAGTGAAGTGAAGAGTGAAGTGTGGTGAAGAGTGAAGTGAAGTGAAGTGAAGAGTGAAGTGAAGTGAAGAGTGAAGTGAAGTGAAGAGTGAAGTGAAGTGAAGAGTGAAGTGAAGTGAAGAGGGAAGTGAAGTGAAGAGTGACAGTGAAGTGAAGAGTGAAGTGAAGTGAAGAGTGAAGTGATGTGAAGAGTGAAGTGTGGTGAAGAGTGAAGTGAAGTGAAGTGAAGAGTGAAGTGAAGTGAAGAGTGTAGTGAAGTGAAGAGTGAAGTGAAGTGAAGAGTGAAGTGAAGTGGAGAGTGAAGTGAAGTGAAGAGTGAAGTGAGGTGAAGAGTGAGGTGAAGTGAAGAGTGAAGTGGTTTGAAGTGTGAGGTGAAGAGTGAAGTGAAGTGAAGAGTGAAGTGAAGTGAAGAGTGCAGTGAAGTGAAGAGTGAAGTGTGGTGAAGAGTGACGTGAAATGAAGAGTGAAGTGAAGTGAAGAGTGAAGTGAAGTGAAGAGTGAAGTGAAGTGAAGTGTGAAGTGAAGTGGAGAGTGAATTGAATTGAAGGGTGAAGTGAAGTGAAGAGTGCTGTGAAGTGAAGAGTGAAGTGAAGTGAAGGGTGAAGTGGAGTGAAGAGTGAAGTGAAGTGAAGAGTGATGTGAAGTGAAGGATGATGTGAAGTGATGAGTGAAGTGAAGTGAAGAGTGTAGTGGAGTGAAGAGTGAAGTGAATTGAAGTGTGAAGTGGAGAGTGAAGTGAAGTGAAGAGTGAGGTGAAGTGAAGAATGAAGTGAACTTGACGTGTGAGGTGAAGAGTGAAGTGAAGTGAAGAGTGAAGTGAAGTGAAGAGTGAAGTGAGGTGAGGAGTGATGTGAAGTGGAGAGTGAAGTGAAGTGAAGAGTGAAGTGAAGTGAAGAGTGAAGTGAATTGAAGTGTGAAGTGAAGAGTGATGTGAAGTGAAGAGTGGTGTGAAGTGAAGATTGAAGTGAAGTGAAGAGTGAAGTGAATTGAAGTGTGATGTGAGGTGATGAGTGAAGTGAAGTGAAGGGTGAAGTGACGTGAAGAGTGAAGTGAAGTGAAGAGTGAAGTGAAGTGAAGAGTGAGGTGAAGTGAAGAGTTAAGTGGTTTGAAGTGTGAGGTGAAGAGTGAAGTGAAGTGAAGAGTGAAGTGAAGTGAAGAGTGAAGTGAAGTGAAGAGTGAAGTGAAGTGAAGAGTGAAGTGAAGTGAAGAGTGAAGTGAAGTGAAGAGTGAAGTGAAGTGAAGAGTGAAGTGAAGTGAAGAGTGAAGTGAAGTGAAGAGTGAAGTGAAGTGAAGAGTGAAGTGAAGTGAAGAGTGAAGTGAAGTGAAGAGTGACGTGAAGTGAAGAGTGAAGTGTGGTGAAGAGTGAAGTGAAGTGAAGTGAAGAGTGAAGTGAAGTGAAGAGTGAAGTGAAGTGAAGAGTGAAGTGAAGTGAAGTGAAGAGTGAAGTGAAGTGACGAGTGAAGTGAAGTGGAGAGTGAAGTGAAGTGAACGAGTGAAGTGAAGTGAAGAGTGATGTGAAGTGAGAGTGAAGTGAAGTGAAGAGTGAAGTGAAGGTGACAGAGTGAGGTGAAGTGAAGAGTGAAGTGGTGTGAAGAGTGAAGTGAAGTGAAGAGTGAAGTGAAGTGAAGAGTGAAGTGAAGTGAAGAGTGAAGTGAGGTGAAGAGTGAGGTGAAGTGAAGAGTGAAGTGGTTTGAAGTGTGAGGTGCAAGAGTGAAGTGAAGTGAAGAGTGTGGTGAAGTGAAGAGTGAAGTGAAGTGGAGAGTGAAGTGAAGTGAAGAGTGAAGTGAAGTGAAGAGTGATGTGAAGTGAAGAGTGAAGTGAAGTGAAGAGTGAAGTGAAGGTGAAGAGTGAGGTGAAGTGAAGAGTGAAGTGTTGAAGTGTGAGGTGAAGAGTGAAGTGAAGTGAAGAGTGTGGTGAAGTGAAGAGTGAAGTGAAGTGGAGAGTGAAGTGAAGTGAAGAGTGAAGTGAAGTGAAGAGTGAAGTGAAGTGGAGAGTGAAGTGAAGTGAAGAGTGAAGTGAAGTGAAGAGTGATGTGAAGTGAAGAGTGAAGTGAAGTGAAGAGTGAAGTGAAGGTGAAGAGTGAGGTGAAGTGAAGAGTGAAGTGAAGTGAAGAGTGAAGTGAAGTGAAGAGTGAAGTGAAGTGAAGCGTGAAGTGAAGTGAAGAGTGAAGTGAAGTGAAGAGTGAAGTGAAGTGAAGAGTGAAGTGAAGTGAAGAGTGAAGTGAAGAGTGGAGTGAAGTGAAGAGTGAAGTGAAGTGAAGAGTGAAGTGTGGTGAAGGGTGAAGTGAAATGAAGAGTTAAGTGAAGTGAAGAGTGACGTGAAGTGAAGAGTGAAGTGGAGTGAATAGTGAAGTGAAGTGAAGAGTGAAGTGAAGTGAAGAGTGAAGTGAAGTGAAGAGTGAAGTGAAGTGAAGAGTGAAGTGAAGTGAAGAGTGAAGTGAAGTGAAGAGTGAAGTGAAGTGAAGAGTGAAGTGAAGTGAAGAGTGAAGTGAAGTGAAGAGTGAAGTGTGGTGAAGAGTGAAGTGAAGTGAAGGTGAAGTGAAGTGAAGAGTGAAGTGAAGTGAAGAGTGAAGTGAAGTGACGAGGTGAAGTGAAGTGAAGAGTGAAGTGAAGTGAAGAGTGAAGTGAAGTGAAGAGTGAAGTGTGGTGAAGAGTGAGTGAAGTGAAGTGAAGAGTGGAAGTGAAGTGAAGAGTGAAGTGCAGTGAAGAGTGAAGTGAAGTGAAGAGTGAAGTGAAGTGAAGAGTGAAGTGAAGTGCAGAGGGAAGTGAAGTGAAGAGTGAAGTGAAGTGAAGAGTGAAGTGAAGTGAAGAGTGAAGTGATGTGAAGAGTGAAGTGTGGTGAAGAGTGAAGTGAAGTGAAGTGAAGAGTGAAGTGAAGTGAAGAGTGTAGTGAAGTGAAGAGTGAAGTGAAGTGCAGAGTGAAGTGAAGTGGAGAGTGAAGTGAAAGTGAAGAGTGAAAGTGAGGTGAAGAGTGAGGTGAAGTGAAGAGTGAAGTGGTTTGAAGTGTGAGGTGAAGAGTGAGGTGAAGTGAAGAGTGAACGTGAAGTGAAGAGTGAAGTGAAGTGAAGAGTGAAGTGAAGTGAAGAGTGAAGTGTGGTGGAGAGTGAAGTGAAGTGAAGAGTGTGGTGAAGTGAAGAGTGAAGTGAAGTGAAGAGTGAAGTGAAGTGAAGAGTGAAGTGAAGTGCAGAGTGATGTGAAGTGAAGAGTGAAGTGAAGTGAAGAGTGAAGTGAAGGTGAAGAGTGAGGTGAAGTGAAGAGTGAAGTGGTTTGAAGTGTGAGGTGAAGAGTGAAGTGAAGTGAAGAGTGTGGTGAAGTGAAGAGTGAAGTGAAGTGGAGAGTGAAGTGAAGTGAAGAGTGAAGTGAAGTGAAGAGTGAAGTGAAGTGGAGAGTGAAGTGAAGTGAAGAGTGAAGTGAAGTGAAGAGTGATGTGAAGTGCAGAGTGAAGTGAAGTGAAGAGTGAAGTGAAGGTGAAGAGTGAGGTGAAGTGAAGAGTGAAGTGAAGTGAAGAGTGAAGTGAAGTGAAGAGTGAAGTGAAGTGAAGAGTGAAGTGAAGTGAAGAGTGAAGTGAAGTGAAGAGTGAAGTGAAGTGAAGAGTGAAGTGAAGTGAAGAGTGAAGTGAAGAGTGGAGTGAAGTGAAGAGTGAAGTGAAGTGAAGAGTGAAGTGTGGTGAAGGGTGAAGTGAATGAAGAGTTAAGTGAAGTGAAGAGTGAAGTGAAGTGAAGAGTGAAGTGGAGTGAAGAGTGAAGTGAAGTGAAGAGTGAAGTGAAGTGAAGAGTGAAGTGTGGTGAAGAGTGAAGTGAAATGAAGAGTGAAGTGAAGTGAAGAGTGAAGTGAAGTGAAGAGTGAAGTGAAGTGAAGAGTGAAGTGAAGTGGAGAGTGAATTGAATTGAAGGGTGAAGTGAAGTGAAGTGAGTGATGTGAAGTGAAGAGTGAAGTGAAGTGAAGGGTGAAGTGGAGTGAGAGTGAAGTGAAGTGAAGAGTGAAGTGAAGTGAAGGATGATGTGAAGTGAAGAGTGAAGTGAAGTGAAGAGTGAAGTGGAGTGAAGAGTGAAGTGAATTGAAGTGTGAAGTGGAGAGTGAAGTGAAGTGAAGAGTGAGGTGAAGTGAAGAATGACGTGAATTGAAGTGTGAGGTGAAGAGTGAAGTGAAGTGAAGAGTGAAGTGAAGTGAAGAGTGAAGTGAGGTGAGGAGTGATGTGAAGTGGAGAGTGAAGTGAAGTGAAGAGTGAAGTGAAGTGAAGAGTGAAGTGAATTGAAGTGTGAAGTGAAGAGTGATGTGAAGTGAAGAGTGGTGTGAAGTGAAGATTGAAGTGAAGTGAAGAGTGAAGTGAATTGAAGTGTGATGTGAGGTGATGAGTGAAGTGAAGTGAAGGGTGAAGTGAAGTGAAGAGTGAAGTGAAGTGAAGAGTGAAGTGAAGTGAAGAGTGAGGTGAAGTGAAGAGTTAAGTGGTTTGAAGTGTGAGGTGAAGAGTGAAGTGAAGTGAAGAGTGAAGTGAAGTGAAGAGTGAAGTGAAGTGAAGAGTGAAGTGAAGTGAAGAGTGAAGTGAAGTGAAGAGTGAAGTGAAGTGAAGAGTGCAGTGAAGTGAAGAGTGAAGTGAAGTGAAGAGTGAAGTGAAGTGAAGAGTGAAGTGAAGTGAAGAGTGAAGTGAAGTGAAGAGTGAAGTGAAGTGAAGAGTGAAGTGAAGTGAAGAGTGAAGTGAAGTGAAGAGTGAAGTGTGGTGAAGAGTGAAGTGAAGTGAAGTGAAGAGTGAAGTGAAGTGAAGAGTGAAGTGAAGTGAAGAGTGAAGTGAAGTGAAGTGAAGAGTGAAGTGAAGTGAAGAGTGAAGTGAAGTGGAGAGTGAAGTGAAGTGAAGAGTGAAGTGAAGTGAAGAGTGATGTGAAGTGAAGAGTGAAGTGAAGTGAAGAGTGAAGTGAAGGTGACGAGGTGAGGTGAAGTGAAGAGTGAAGTGGTGTGAAGAGTGAAGTGAAGTGAAGAGTGAAGTGAAGTGAAGAGTGAAGTGAAGTGAAGAGTGAAGTGAGGTGAGAGTGAGGTGAAGTGAAGAGTGAAGTGGTTTGAAGTGTGAGGTGAAGAGTGAAGTGAAGTGAAGAGTGAAGTGAAGTGAAGAGTGAAGTGAAGTGAAGAGTGAAGTGAAGTGAAGAGTGAAGTGAAGTGAAGAGTGAAGTGGAGTGAAGAGTGAAGTGAAGTGAAGAGTGAAGTGAAGTGTGGAGTGAAGTGAAGTGATGAGTGAAGTGAAGTGAAGAGTGAGGTTAAGTGAAGAGTGAAGTGAAGTGAAGAGTGAAGTGAAGTGAAGAGTGAAGTGAAGTGAAGAGTGAAGTGAAGTGAAGAGTGAAGTGAAGTGAAGAGTGAAGTGAAGTGAAGAGTGAAGTGAAGAGTGAAGTGAAGTGAAGAGTGAAGTGAAGTGAAGAGTGAAGTGTGGTGAAGGGTGAAGTGAAATGAAGAGTGAAGTGAAGTGAAGAGTGAAGTGAAGTGAAGAGTGAAGTGGAGTGAATAGTGAAGTGAAGTGAAGAGTGAAGTGAAGTGAAGAGTGAAGTGAAGTGAAGAGTGAAGTGAAGTGAAGAGTGAAGTGAAGTGAAGAGTGACGTGAAGTGAAGAGTGAAGTGAAGTGAAGTGAAGAGTGAAGTGTGGTGAAGAGTGAAGTGAAATGAAGAGTGAAGTGAAGTGAAGAGTGAAGTGAGGTGAAGAGTGAAGTGAAGTGAAGAGTGAAGTGAAGTGAAGAGGGAAGTGAAGTGAAGAGTGAAGTGAAGTGAAGAGTGAAGTGAAGTGAAGAGTGATGGTGAAGTGAAGAGTGAAGTGAAGTGAAGAGTGAAGTGAAGTGAAGAGTGAGGTGAAGTGAAGAGTGAAGTGAAGTGAAGAGTGAAGTGAAGTGAAGAGTGAAGTGTGGTGAAGAGTGAAGTTAAGTGAAGAGTGAAGTGAAGTGAAGAGTGAAGTGAAGTGAAGAGTGAAGTGAAGTGAAGAGTGCACGTGAAGAGTGAAGTGAAGTGAAGAGTGAGTGAGTGAAGAGTGAAGTGTGGTGAAGAGTGAAGTGAAGTGAAGTGCAGAGTGAAGTGAAGTGAAGAGTGAAGTGAAGTGAAGAGTGAAGTGACGTGACGAGTGAAGTGAAGTGGAGAGTGAAGTGAAGTGATGAGTGAAGTGAGGTGAAGAGTGAGGTGAAGTGAAGAGTGAAGTGGTTTGAAGTGTGAGGTGAAGAGTGAAGTGAAGTGAAGAGTGTGGTGAAGTGAAGAGTGAAGTGAAGTGGAGAAGTGAAGTGAAGTGAAGAGTGAAGTGAAGTGAAGAGTGATGTGAAGTGAAGAGTGAAGTGAAGTGAAGAGTGAAGTGAAGGTGAAGAGTGAGGTGAAGTGAAGAGTGAAGTGAAGTGAAGAGTGAAGTGAAGTGAAGAGTGAAGTGACGTGAAGTGAAGAGTGAAGTGAAGTGAAGAGTGTGGTGAAGTGAAGAGTGAAGTGAAGTGGAGAGTGAAGTGAAGTGAAGAGTGAAGTGAAGTGAAGAGTGATGTGAAGTGAAGAGTGAAGTGACGTGAAGAGTGAAGTGAAGGTGAAGAGTGAGGTGAAGTGAAGCGTGAAGTGAAGTGAAGAGTGAAGTGAAGTGAATAGTGAAGTGCGTGAAGAGTGAAGTGAAGTGAAGCAGTGAAGTGAAGTGAAGAGTGAAGTGAAGTGAAGAAGTGCAAGTGAAGTGAAGTGAAGTGAAGTGAAAGTGAAGTGAAGTGAAGAGTGAGTGAAGTGAAGAGTGAAGTGAAGTGAAGAGTGAAGTGAAGTGAAGAGTGAAGGTGGTGAAGAGTGAAGTGAAGTGAAGTGAAGAGTGAAGTGAAGTGAAGAGTGAAGTGAAGTGAAGAGTGAAGTGAAGTGGAGAGTGAAGTGAAGTGAAGAGTGAAGTGAAGTGAAGAGTGAAGTGAAGTGAGATTGAAGTGAAGTGAAGAGTGAAGTGAAGTGAAGAGTGAAGTGTGGTGAAGAGTGACGTGAAAGTGAAGAGTGAAGTGAAGTGAAGAGTGAAGTGAGGTGAAGAGTGAAGTGAAGTGAAGAGTGAAGTGAAGTGAAGAGGGAAGTGAAGTGAAGAGTGAAGTGAAGTGAAGAGTGAAGTGAAGTGAAGAGTGATTGTGAAGTGAAGAGTGAAGTGAAGTGAAGAGTGAAGTGAAGTGAAGAGTGAGGTGAAGTGAAGAGTGAAGTGAAGTGAAGAGTGAAGTGAAGTGAAGAGTGAAGTGTGGTGAAGAGTGAAGTTAAGTGAAGAGTGAAGTGAAGTGAAGAGTGAAGTGAAGTGAAGAGTGAAGTGAAGTGAAGAGTGAAGTGAAGTGAAGAGTGAAGTGAAGTGAGAGTGAAGTGAAGTGAAGAGTGAAGTGTGGTGAAGTGTGAAGTGAAGTGAAGTGAAGAGTGAAGTGAAGTGAAGAGTGAAGTGAAGTGAAGAGTGAAGTGAAGTGAAGAGTGAAGTGCAAGTGGAGAGTGAAGTGAGTGAAGAGTGAAGTGAGGTGAAGAGTGAGGTGAAGTGAAGAGTGAAGTGGTTTGAAGTGTGAGGTGAAGAGTGAAGTGAAGTGAAGAGTGTGGTGAAGTGAAGAGTGACGTGAAGTGGAGAGTGAAGTGAAGTGAAGAGTGAAGTGAAGTGAAGAGTGAAGTGAAGTGAAGAGTGAAGTGAAGTGAAGAGTGAAGTGACGGTGAAGAGTGAGGTGAAGTGAAGAGTGAAGTGGTTTGAAGTGTGAGGTGAAGAGTGAAGTGAAGTGAAGAGTGTGGTGAAGTGAAGAGTGAAGTGAAGTGGAGAGTGAAGTGAAGTGAAGAGTGAAGTGAAGTGAAGAGTGAAGTGAAGTGGAGAGTGAAGTGAAGTGAAGAGTGAAGTGAAGTGAAGAGTGATGTGAAGTGAAGAGTGAAGTGAAGTGAAGAGTGAAGTGAAGGTGAAGAGTGAGGTGAAGTGAAGAGTGAAGTGAAGTGAAGAGTGAAGTGAAGTGAAGAGTGAAGTGAAGTGAAGAGTGAAGTGAAGTGAAGAGTGAAGTGAAGTGAAGAGTGAAGTGAAGTGAAGAGTGAAGTGAAGTGAAGAGTGAAGTGAAGAGTGGAGTGAAGTGAAGAGTGAAGTGAAGTGAAGAGTGAAGTGTGGTGAAGGGTGAAGTGAAATGAAGAGTTAAGTGAAGTGAAGAGTGAAGTGAAGTGATGACGTGAGTGGAGTGAATAGAAGTGAAGTGAAGAGTGAAGTGAAGTGAAGAGTGAAGTGAAGTGAAGAGTGAAGTGAAGTGAAGAGTGAAGTGAAGTGAAGAGTGAAGTGAAGTGAAGAGTGAAGTGAAGTGAAGAGTGAAGTGAAGTGAAGAGTGAAGTGTGGTGAAGAGTGAAGTGAAGTGAAGAGTGAAGTGAAGTGAAGAGTGAAGTGAAGTGAAGAGTGAAGTGAAGTGAAGAGTGAAGTGAAGTGAAGAGTGAAGTGTGGTGAAGAGTGAAGTGAAGTGAAGTGAAGAGTGAAGTGAAGTGAAGAGTGAAGTGAAGTGAAGAGTGAAGTGAAGTGAAGAGTGAAGTGAAGTGAAGAGGGAAGTGAAGTGAAGAGTGAAGTGAAGTGAAGAGTGAAGTGAAGTGAAGAGTGAAGTGATGTGAAGAGTGAAGTGTGGTGAAGAGTGAAGTGAAGTGAAGTGAAGAGTGAAGTGAAGTGAAGAGTGTAGTGAAGTGAAGAGTGACGTGAAGTGAAGAGTGAAGTGAAGTGGAGAGTGAAGTGAAGTGAAGAGTGAAGTGAGGTGAAGAGTGAGGTGAAGTGAAGAGTGAAGTGGTTTGAAGTGTGAGGTGAAGAGTGAAGTGAAGTGAAGAGTGAAGTGAAGTGAAGAGTGAAGTGAAGTGAAGAGTGAAGTGTGGTGAAGAGTGAAGTGAAATGAAGAGTGAAGTGAAGTGACAGAGTGAAGTGAAGTGAAGAGTGAAGTGAAGTGAAGAGTGAAGTGAAGTGGAGCAGTGAATTGAATTGAAGGGTGAAGTGAAGTGAAGAGTGATGTGAAGTGAAGAGTGAAGTGAAGTGACAGGGTGAAGTGGAGTGAAGAGTGAAGTGAAGTGAAGAGTGACGTGAAGTGAAGGATGATGTGAAGTGAAGACGTGAAGTGACGTGAAGAGTGACGTGGAGTGAAGAGTGACAGTGACTTGAAGTGTGAAGTGGCGCGTGAAGTGACGTGAAGAGTGAGGTGAAGTGCAGAATGAAGTGAATTGAAGTGTGAGGTGAGAGTGAAGTGAAGTGAAGAGTGAAGTGAAGTGAAGAGTGAAGTGAGGTGAGGAGTGATGTGAAGTGGAGAGTGAAGTGAAGTGAAGAGTGAAGTGAAGTGAAGAGTGAAGTGAATTGAAGTGTGAAGTGAAGAGTGATGTGAAGTGAAGAGTGGTGTGAAGTGACGATTGAAGTGAAGTGAAGAGTGAAGTGAATTGAAGTGTGATGTGAGGTGATGAGTGAAGTGAAGTGAAGGGTGAAGTGAAGTGAAGAGTGAAGTGAAGTGAAGAGTGAAGTGAAGTGCAGAGTGAGGTGAAGTGAAGAGTAAGTGGTTTGAAGTGTGAGGTGAAGAGTGAAGTGAAGTGAAGAGTGAAGTGAAGTGAAGAGTGCAAGTGAGTGAAGAGTGAAGTGAAGTGAAGAGTGACAGTGAAGTGAAGAGTGAAGTGAAGTGAAGAGTGAAGTGAAGTGAAGAGTGAAGTGAAGTGAAGAGTGAAGGAAGTGACGAGTGAAGTGCAGTGAAGAGTGAAGTGACGTGAAGAGTGAAGTGAAGTGAAGAGTGAAGTGAAGTGCAGAGTGAAGTAAGTGAAGAGTGAAGTGAAGTGAAGAGTGAAGTGTGGTGAAGAGTGAAGTGAAGTGACGTGAAGAGTGAAGAAGTGAAGAGAAGAGTGAAGTGAAGTGACGAACGTGAACGTGAAGAAGTGAAGTGAAGTGAGACGATCGACAGATCCTATCTCCTCTATCCTATCCTATCCTCTATCCTATCCTATCCTCTATCATATCCCTATCCCTCCTAATCCTCTATCCTATCCTCCTCCTATCCTATCCTATCCTCTATCCTATCCTATCCTCTATCCTATCCTATCCTCTATCCTATCCTATCCTCTATCCTATCGTATCCTCTATCGTATCCTATCCTCTATCCTATTAAATCCTATATCGTATCCTCTATCCTATCCTATCCTCTATATTATCCTATCCTCTATCCTATCCTATTCTCTATCCTATCCTATCCTCTATCCTATCCTATCCTCTATCCTATCCTATCCTCTATCCTATCCTATCCTCTATCCTATCCTATCCTCTATCGTATCCTATCCTCTATCCTATAATCCTATCCTCTATCCTATCCTATCCTCTATATATCCTATCCTCTATCCTATCCTATCTCTATCCTATCCTATCCTCTATCCTATCCTATCCTCTATCCTATCTATCCTCCTATCCTATCCTCTATCCTATCCTATCCTCTATCCTATCCTATCCTCTATCCTATCCTATCCTCTATCCTATCCTATCCTCTATCTATCCTATCCTCTATCCTATCCTATCCTCTATCCTATCCTATCCTCTATCCTATCCTATCCTCTATCCTATCCTATCCTCTATCCTATCCTATCCTCTATCCTATCCTATCCTCTATCCTATCCTATCCTCTATCCTATCCTCATATCCTATCCTCTATCCTATCCTATCCTCTATCCTATCTATCCTTTATCCTATCCCATCCTCTAACCTATCCTATCCTCTATCCTATCCTATCCTCTATCCTCTATCCACTATCCTATCCTATCCTCTATCCTATCCTATCCTCTATCCTATCCTATCCTCTATCCTATCCTATCCTCTATCCTATCCTATCCTCTATCCTATCCTATCCTCTATCCTATCCTATCCTCTATCCTATCCTATCCTCTATCTATCCTATCCTCTATCCTCTATTATCCTCTATCCTATCCTATCCTCTATCCTATCCTATCCTCTATCCTATCCTATCCTCTATCTATCCTATCCTCTATCCTATCCTATCCTCTATCCTATCCTATCCTCTATCCTATATTATCCTCTATCCTATCCTATCCTATCCTCTATCCTATCCTATCCTCTATCCTATCCTATCCTCTATCCTATCCTATCCTCTATCCTATCCTATCCTCTATCCTATCCTATCCTCTGTCCTATCCTATCCTCTATCCTATCCTATCCTCTATCCTATCCTATCCTCTATCCTATCATATCCTCTATCCTATATTATCCTCTATCCTATCCTATCCTATCCTCTATCCTATCCTATCCTCTATACTATCCTATCCTCTATCCTATCCTATCCTCTATCCTATCCTATTCTCTATCCTATCCTATCCTCTATCCTATCGTATCCTCTATCGTATCCTATCCTCTATCCTATTAAATCCTATATCGTATCCTCTATCTTATCCTATCCTCTATCCTATCCTATCCTCTATCCTATCCTATCCTCTATCCTATCCTATCCTCTATCCTATATTATCCTCTATCCTATCCCATCCTCTATCCTATCCTATCCTCTATCCTATCCTATCCTCTATCCTATCCTATCCTCTATCCTATCCTATTCTCTATCCAATCCAATCCTGTATCCTATCCTATCCTCTATCATATCCTATCCTCTATCCTATCCTATCCTGTATCCTATTCTATCCTCTATCCTATCCTATCCTCTATCCTATCCTATCCTGCATCATATCCTATCCTCTATCCTATCCTATCCTCTATCCTATTCTATCCTCTATCCTATCCAATCCTATATCCTATTCTCTATCCTATCCTATCCTCTATCGTATCCTATCCTCCATCCTATCCAATCCTATATCGTATCCTCTATCCTATCCTATCCTCTATCCTATCCTATCCTCTATCCTATCCTATCGTCTATCATATCCTATGCTCTATCCTATCCTATCCCCTATCCTATCCTATCCTCTATCTATCCAATCCTATATCCTATCCTCTATCATATCCTATCCTCTATTATATCCTATCCTCAATCCTATCCAATCCTATATCATATCGTATCATCTATCCTATCCTATCCTGTATCCTATCCTATCCTCTATCCTATCCTATCCTCTATCCTATCCTATCCTCTATCGTATCCTATCCTCTAACCTATTAAATCCTATATCGTATCCTCTATCCTATCCTATCCTCTATCCTATCCTATCCTCTATCCTATCCTATCCTCTATCCTATCCTATCCTCTATCCTATCCTATCCTCTATCCTATCCTATCCTCTATCCTATCCTATCCTCTATCCTATCCTATCCTCTATCCTATCCTATCCTCTATCCTATCCTATCCTCTATCCTATCCTATCCTCTATCCTATCCTA
>NW_027489291.1:0-57860 GCF_050948215.1 Halictus rubicundus | reverse complement strand
CAAGCTGCGCGCGTGGGCGCCTCCGGTGACGGAGTCGATGGACCCCCACCTGCTCGAGGGAGTGGTGGCGTCCCTCTTCCCGCGAGAGGGGGGACAACTGCGCCGCTCCCATTGGGAACAGGAGCCTCTCTCCTGGTCCGCAGAGTGGGAGGTGTCGGCCGGCGAGCTGGGTGAGGCGATGGCCAGGGCGCGGCGGGTGGGCCGCAAGGCCCCGGGCCCGGACGGGGTGCCGGGCCGCGCGTTGGTCTTGGCCCTGGAGGGGGGACTCGCCACCGAACTCCGGCAGCTGTATAACGGCTGTCTGAGGGAGGGGGTGTTCCCCACGGAGTGGAAGTCGGGCAGGTTGGTCCTCCTTCCGAAGGGGGGCAAGTCCCGGGACTCGCCCTCAGGGTACCGGCCAATTTGTCTGCTGGACGAGGCGGGGAAGTTGTTCGAGCGCGTACTCGTTGGACGCCTCGTCCGGCACCTGTCGGCGGGAGGGGTCCCCGATCTGAGCGGGGTTCAATTCGGCTTCCGGGAGGGTCTCTCCACCGTCGACGCTATTCGGCGGGTGAGGGCTCTCTCGGAGGCCTGTACGAGGGGGGGCGGTGTTGCGTTGGCGATATCCTTGGATATCGCTAACGCGTTCAACACCGTCCCCTGGGATCGGATAATGGAGGCCCTGGTCTTCCACCGGGTGCCTCTGTATCTCAGAAGGGTGATCGGGAGCTATCTCTCCGACAGGGGTATAGAGTATCCCGGCCGGTACGGGATGGTGCGCAGGGGCGTCGTGCGCGGGGTTCCGCAGGGCTCGGTGTTGGGCCCGTTGCTGTGGAATCTTGCGTACGATCGCGTCCTGCGGGAGGAGATGCCTCCCGGGGTCAGCCTGACGTGTTACGCCGACGACACGCTGGTATTGGCCACCGGGAGGTATGCGAAGGAGGCCATCTGCCTGGCGGAGCGCGGCGCGTGGCGCGCGGTGCGCGCGATCCGGTCGCTGGGCCTAGAGGTGTCCGTCGAGAAAACCAGGGCCATGTGGTTTCTCCGCTCGGCCCGGTTGGCGGCGCCTCCCCAGTGCTGGATCTGCGTGGGGGAGGGGATGGTCAAGGTCGGGTCCCAGATGCGGTACCTGGGACTCGAGCTTGACGGCCGGTGGCGTTTTGACCGCCACCTTGAGTCGCTGGCGCCCCGGGCGGAGAGGGCGACCGCTGCGCTCGGTCGCCTTCTCCCGAATCTCGGGGGACCCTGTGGACGGGTGCGTCGTCTGTTCGCGGTGGTGGTGCGAGTTTTGGTCCTGTACGGACCCCTGTATGGGCGCACGATGTCTTGGCTAGGGGGCGCAGTGGCGGCACACGGTCGCTGCTGCGTCGCATCGAGCGCAGGCTGGCCATAGGCATCGTGCGGGGGTACCGCACCATTTCATACGCGACGGCGATGGTGATGTCGGGGCTGATCCCCCTCGAGCTGGAGGCCCGCGTGTTGGCGGATGTGCATACGCACTCCAGGGAACTCCGGCTCCGGGGGGTGGCCCCGGATCAGGCGCGGCTCATGGTGGATGAGCTCAGGCGACATGCTCGGCGGCACGCAGCCCGGGAGTGGCGCGATAGCCTTCCCGGGACGAGGGAGGGCGAGAGGCGGGCCGTTCGGGCCATCCTCCCGGTGTTCGATCAATGGAACAGGGGATGGATGGGGCATAGGGTCTCCTACCGTGTGACGCAGGTGATGAGCGGGCACGGGTGCTTCGGCGACTACCTGTGTCGCATCGGGAGGGAGACCGAGGAGGCGTGTCACCACTGCGGCGAGCCGCGGGACACGGCGCAACACACTCTGGAGGAGTGTCCGGCATGGGGGGGAGAGCGCCGTGCCCTGCGGCGCGCGGTGGGCCACGACCTCTCGCTCCCGGCTGTCGTCGCTGCGGCAGCCGGTGGCGAGGAGGCGTGGAGGGGGTTCGCTTCCTTCTGCGAGCGGGTTATGCTGCGGAAGGAGGCTGCGGAACGGGATCGGGAGCGTAATCACGATCCCGGCCGAAGGGGGGGGGAGGCGGCGCAGGGTACGCCCCGGGGGCGTACCCCCGTTGCGACGCCTCTGACGCGAGCGGGGACGCCCTTGATGATCTCGAGGCGGGGGATCGGATATCCCCCTACACCCGGTCACCAACGGCGTCCCCGGAGGCCGCCGGGCATCTCGGGCGGGGTCCCGGATGCTCATCGGGCGGCCTAACAGGGGGGGAAGGCGCCACGTCGTCCGTTGCGTGGTGCCTTCGGATAGAGTAGGTACGGGAGGGGGCCGCGTCGCCCCCCCCCGGGTGGTATGCTAAGGCGGGGGCACACCGGATTGACATGCGCGCGCAGAGCACGGGTGTCCCCAGGAGTCTAGGGACGGACGGGGAGGAGTTAGTGGGTATACTCGGCGTTGCACCAACCAGCCGAGGAGTCCCACATAACCCGGACCATCCCCCCCCCGGGGGGGTTCGGGTATCCGTAACGAGATTACCTCCTCGAAAAAAAAAAAAAAAAAAAAAAAAAATAGGATAGCGGATAGGATAGGATATAGGATTGGATAGCATAGAGGATAGGATAGAGGATAGGATAGAGGATTGGATCGGATAGAGGATTGTATAGGATAGAGGATATTATAGGATAGAGGATAGGATAGGATAGAGGATAGGATGGGATAGAGGATAGGATAGAGGATAGAGGATAGGATTGAGGATAGGATAGAGGATTGGATAGGATAGAGGATAGGATACGATAGAGGATAGGATAGGATAGGATAGAGGATTGGATCGGATAGAGGATTGTATAGGATAGAGGATAGGATAGGATAGGGGATTGGATACGATAGAGGATAGGATAGGATAGAGGATAGGATAGGATAGAGGATAGGATAGGATAGAGGATAGGATAGGATAGAGGATAGGATAGGATAGGATAGAGGATTGGATCGGATAGAGGATTGTATAGGATAGAGGATATTATAGGATAGAGGATAGGATATGATAGAGGATAGGATAGGATGGAGTATAGGATAGGATTGAGGATAGGATAGGGTTGAGCATAACATAGGATAGAGGACAGGATAGGATTGAGGATAGGATAGGACAGAGGATAGGATAGTATGGAGAATAGGATAGGATAGGACAGAGAAAAGGGTAGTTGATTGGATAGGATAGAGGATAGGAGGCGATAGAGGATAGGATAGGTGATTGGATAGGATAGAGGACTGGAGACGATAGAGGATAGGATAGGATAGAGGATAGGATAGGTCAGAGGATAGGATAGTATAGAGGATAGGATAGGATAGAGGATAGGTTAGGATAGAGGATAGGATAGGATAGAGGATAGGATTGGATAGAGGATAGGATAGAGGATAGAGGATAGGATTGAGGATAGGATAGAGGCTTGGATAGGATAGGGGGTATTAGAGGATAGAGGGTAGGATAGTATAGCGGATAGGATAGGATATAGGATTGGATAGGATAGAGGATAGGATACGATAGAGGATAGGATAGGATAGGATAGAGGATTGGATCGGATAGAGGATTGTATAGGATAGAGGATAGGATAGGATAGGGGATTGGATACGATAGAGGATAGGATAGGATAGAGGATAGGATAGGATAGAGGATAGGATAGGATAGAGGATAGGTTAGGATAGAGGATAGGATGGGATAGAGGATAGGATAGAGGATAGAGGATAGGATAGAGGATAGGATAGAGGATAGGATAGAGGATTGGATAGGATAGCGGATAGGATAGGATATAGGATTGGATAGCATAGAGGATAGGAGAGAGGATAGGATAGAGGATTGGATCGGATAGAGGATTGTATAGGATAGAGGATATTATAGGATAGAGGATAGGATAGGATAGAGGATAGGATGGGATAGAGGATACAATAGAGGATAGAGGATAGGATTGAGGATAGGATAGAGGATTGGATAGGATAGGGGGTATTAGAGGATAGAGGGTAGGATAGTATAGCGGATAGGATAGGATATAGGATTGGATAGGATAGAGGATAGGATACGATAGAGGATAGGATAGGATAGGATAGAGGATTGGATCGGATAGAGGATTGTATAGGATAGAGGATAGGATAGGATAGGGGATTGGATACGATAGAGGATAGGATAGGATAGAGGATAGGTTAGGATAGAGGATAGGATAGGATAGAGGATAGGATAGGATAGAGGATAGGATAGAATAGAGGATAGGATAGGATAGAGGATAGGATAGGATAGAGGATAGGATAGGATAGAGGATAGGATAGGATTGAGGATAGGATAGGCTAGAGGATAGGATAGAGGATAGGATAGGATAGAGGATAGGATAGGATAGAGGATAGGATAGGATAGAGGATAGGATAGGATAGAGGATAGGATAGGATAGAGGATAGGATAGGATAGAGGATAGGATAGGATAGAGGATAGGATAGGATAGAGGATAGGATAGGATAGAGGATAGGATAGGATAGAGGATAGGATAGGATAGAGGATAGGATAGGATAGAGGATAGGATAGAGGATAGGATAGAGGATAGGATAGGATAGAGGATAGGATAGAGGATAGGATAGAGGATAGGATAGAGGATTGGATTGGATAGAGGATATTATAGGATAGAGGATATGATACGATAGCGGATAGTATATAATGGAGTATAGGATAGTAATGAGGATAGGATAGCGTTGAGGATAGGATAGGATAGAGGATAGGATAGGATAGAGGATAGGTTAGGATAGAGGATAGGATAGGATAGAGGATAGGATAGGATAGAGGATAGGATAGGATGGAGGATAGGATAGAGGATAGAGGATAGGATAGAGGATAGGATAGAGGATAGGATAGGATAGAGGATAGGATAGAGCATAGGATAGAGGATAGGATAGAGGATTGGATAGGATAGAGGATATTATAGGATAGAGGATATGATAGGGGATTGGATAGGATAGAGGATAGGAGACGATGGAGGATAGGATAGGATGTAGGATTGGATAGGATAGAATATAGGATAGGATAGAGGATAGGGTAGGGGATTGGATAGGATAGAGGATAGGAGACGATGGAGGATAGGATAGGATAGAGGATAGGATAGGATAGAGGATAGGATAGAGGATAGGATAGAGGATTGGATAGGATAGAGGATATTATAGGATAGAGGATATGATAGGATAGCGGATAGGATATAATGGAGTATAGGATAGGAATGAGGATCGGATAGCGTTGAGGATAGGATAGGATAGAGGATAGGATAGGATAGAGGGTAGGTTAGGATGGAGGATAGGATAGGATAGAGGATACGATAGGAAAGAGGATAGGATAGGATAGAGGATAGGTTAGGATAGAGGATTGGATAGTATAAAGGATAGGTGAGGATAGAGAATAGGATAGCATTGAGGATAGGATAGGATAGTGGGTAGGATAGGATAGAGCAGACGATAGAGGATAGGATAGGATCGAGGATAGGATAGGGGATTGGATAGGATAGAGGATAGGAGACGATGGAGGATAGGATAGGATAGAGGATACGATAGGATAGAGGATTGGATAAGATAGAGGATAGGTTAGGATAGAGGATAGGATAGGATAGAGGATAGGATAGGATAGAGGATACGATAGGATAGAGGATAGGATAGGATAGAGGATAGGATAGGATAGAGGATAGGATAGGATAGAGGATAGGATAGGATAGAGGATAGGATAGGATAGAGGATAGGATGGGATAGAGGATAGGATAGGATAGAGGATAGGATAGAGGATAGGATAGAGGATTGGATAGGATAGAGGATATTATAGGATAGAGGATATGATAGGATAGCGGATAGGATATAATGGAGTATAGGATAGGAATGAGGATAGGATAGCGTTGAGGATAGGATAGGATAGAGGATAGGATAGGATAGAGGGTAGGTTAGGATAGAGGATAGGTTAGGATAGAGGATAGGATAGGATGGAGGATAGGATAGGATAGAGGATAGGATAGGATAGAGGATAGGATAGGATAGAGGATAGGATAGGATAGAGGATAGGATAGGATAGAGGATAGGATAGGATAGAGGATAGGATAGAGGATAGGATAGAGGATAGGATAGGATAGAGGATAGGATAGAGGATAGGATAGAGGATAGGATAGAGGATTGGATTGGATAGAGGATATTATAGGATAGAGGATATGATACGATAGCGGATAGTATATAATGGAGTATAGGATAGTAATGAGGATAGGATAGCGTTGAGGATAGGATAGGATAGAGGATAGGATAGGATAGAGGATAGGTTAGGATAGAGGATAGGATAGGATAGAGGATAGGATAGGATAGAGGATAGGATAGGATGGAGGATAGGATAGAGGATAGAGGATAGGATAGAGGATAGGATAGAGGATAGGATAGGATAGAGGATAGGATAGAGCATAGGATAGAGGATAGGATAGAGGATTGGATAGGATAGAGGATATTATAGGATAGAGGATATGATAGGGGATTGGATAGGATAGAGGATAGGAGACGATGGAGGATAGGATAGGATGTAGGATTGGATAGGATAGAATATAGGATAGGATAGAGGATAGGGTAGGGGATTGGATAGGATAGAGGATAGGAGACGATGGAGGATAGGATAGGATAGAGGATAGGATAGGATAGAGGATAGGATAGAGGATAGGATAGAGGATTGGATAGGATAGAGGATATTATAGGATAGAGGATATGATAGGATAGCGGATAGGATATAATGGAGTATAGGATAGGAATGAGGATCGGATAGCGTTGAGGATAGGATAGGATAGAGGATAGGATAGGATAGAGGGTAGGTTAGGATGGAGGATAGGATAGGATAGAGGATACGATAGGATAGAGGATAGGATAGGATAGAGGATAGGATAGGATAGAGGATAGGATAGGATAGAGGATAGGATAGGATAGAGGATAGGATAGGATAGAGGATAGGATGGGATAGAGGATAGGATAGGATAGAGGATAGGATAGAGGATAGGATAGAGGATTGGATAGGATAGAGGATATTATAGGATAGAGGATATGATAGGATAGCGGATAGGATATAATGGAGTATAGGATAGGATAGAGGATAGGTTAGGATAGAGGATTGGATAGTATAAAGGATAGGTGAGGATAGAGAATAGGATAGCATTGAGGATAGGATAGGATAGTGGGTAGGATAGGATAGAGCAGACGATAGAGGATAGGATAGGATCGAGGATAGGATAGGGGATTGGATAGGATAGAGGATAGGAGACGATGGAGGATAGGATAGGATAGAGGATAGGATAGGATAGAGGATTGGATAAGATAGAGGATAGGTTAGGATAGAGGATAGGATAGGATAGAGGATAGGATAGGATAGAGGATACGATAGGATAGAGGATAGGATAGGATAGAGGATAGGATAGGATAGAGGATAGGATAGGATAGAGGATAGGATAGGATAGAGGATAGGATAGGATAGAGGATAGGATGGGATAGAGGATAGGATAGGATAGAGGATAGGATAGAGGATAGGATAGAGGATTGGATAGGATAGAGGATATTATAGGATAGAGGATATGATAGGATAGCGGATAGGATATAATGGAGTATAGGATAGGAATGAGGATAGGATAGCGTTGAGGATAGGATAGGATAGAGGATAGGATAGGATAGAGGGTAGGTTAGGATAGAGGATAGGTTAGGATAGAGGATAGGATAGGATGGAGGATAGGATAGGATAGAGGATAGGATAGGATAGAGGATAGGATAGGATAGAGGATAGGATAGGATAGAGGATAGGATAGAGGATTGGTTAGTATAAAGGATAGGAGAGGATAGAGGATAGGTTAGGATTGAGGATAGGATAGGATAGAGGATAGGATAGGATAGAGGATAGGATAGAGCATAGGATAGGATAGAGGATGGGATAGGATAGAGTATAGAATAGGATAGAGCATAGGATAGGATAGGATTGAGGGTAGGATAGGATAGAGGATAGGATAGGATAGAGGATAGGATAGGGGATTGTATAGGATAGAGGACAGGAGACGATAGAAGATAAGATAGGGGATTGGATAGGATAGAGGATAGGATAGGATAGAGGATAGGATAGGGGATTGGATAGGATAGAGGATAGGAGACGATGGAGGATAGGATAGGATAGAGGGTAGGATAGGATAGAGGATTGGATAGTATAAAGGATAGGTGAGGATAGAGAATAGGATAGCATTGAGGATAGGATAGGATAGTGGATAGGATAGGATAGAGCAGACGATAGAGGATAGGATAGGATCGAGGATAGGATAGGGGATTGGATAGGATAGAGGATAGGAGACGATGGAGGATAGGATAGGATAGAGCATAGGATAGGATAGAGGATTGGATAGTATAAAGGATAGGTGAGGATAGAGAATAGGATAGCATTGAGGATAGGATAGGATAGTGGATAGGATAGGATAGAGCAGACGATAGAGGATAGGATAGGATAGAGGATAGGGTAGGAGATTGGATAGGATAGAGGATAGGATAGGGTAGATGATATTATAGGCAAGAGGAGAGGATATGATAGATGATACGATATTATAGAGGATTGGATAGGATAGAGGATAGGATAGGGGATTGGATTGGATAGAGGATAGGATAGGATAGAGGATAGGATAGGATAGAGGATAGGATAGGATAGAGGATAGGATAGGATAGAGGATAGGATAGGATAGAGGATAGGATAGGATAGAGGATAGGATAGGATAGAGGATAGGATAGAGGATTGGTTAGTATAAAGGATAGGAGAGGATAGAGGATAGGTTAGGATTGAGGATAGGATAGGATAGAGGATAGGATAGGATAGAGGATAGGATAGGATAGAGCATAGGATAGGATAGAGGATGGGATAGGATAGAGTATAGAATAGGATAGAGCATAGGATAGGATAGGATTGAGGGTAGGATAGGATAGAGGATAGGATAGGATAGAGGATAGGATAGAGGATATTATAGGATAGAGGATATGATAGGATAGCGGATAGGATATAATGGAGTATAGGATAGGAATGAGGATAGGATAGCGTTGAGGATAGGATAGGATAGAGGATAGGATAGGATAGAGGGTAGGTTAGGATAGAGGATAGGATAGGATAGAGGATAGGATAGGATAGAGGGTAGGTTAGGATAGAGGATAGGATAGGATAGAGGATAGGATAGAGGATAGGATAGAGGATTGGATAGGATAGAGGATATTATAGGATAGAGGATATGATAGGATAGCGGATAGGATATAATGGAGAATAGGATAGGAATGAGGATAGGATAGCGTTGAGGATAGGATAGGATAGAGGATAGGATAGGATAGAGGGTAGGTTAGGATAGAGGATAGGTTAGGATAGAGGATAGGATAGGATGGAGGATAGGATAGGATAGAGGATAGGATAGGATAGAGGATAGGATAGGATAGAGGATAGGACAGGATAGAGGATAGGATAGGATAGAAGATTGGATAGGATGGAGGATAGGATAGGATAGAGGATAGGATAGGATAGAGGATAGGATAGGATAGAGGATAGGATAGGATAGAGGATAGGATAGGATAGAGGATAGGATAGGATAGAGGATAGGATACGATAGAGGATAGGATAGGATAGAGGATAGGATAGAGGATTGGTTAGTATAAAGGATAGGAGAGGATAGAGGATAGGTTAGGATTGAGGATAGGATAGGATAGAGGATAGGATAGGATAGAGGATAGGGTAGGATAGAGCATAGGATAGGATAGAGGATGGGATAGGATAGAGTATAGAATAGGATAGAGCATAGGATAGGATAGGATTGAGGGTAGGATAGGATAGAGGATAGGATAGGATAGAGGATAGGATAGGGGATTGTATAGGATAGAGGACAGGAGACGATAGAAGATAAGATAGGGGATTGGATAGGATAGAGGATAGGATAGGATAGAGGATAGGATAGGGGATTGGATAGGATAGAGGATAGGACACGATGGAGGATAGGATAGGATAGAGGATAGGATAGGATAGAGGATTGGATAGTATAAAGGATAGGTGAGGATAGAGAATAGGATAGCATTGAGGACAGGATAGGATAGTGGATAGGATAGGATAGAGCAGACGATAGAGGATAGGATAGGATAGAGGATAGGGTAGGAGATTGGATAGGATAGAGGATAGGATAGGGTAGATGATATTATAGGCAAGAGGATAGGATATGATAGAGGATACGATATTATAGAGGATAGGATAGGATAGAGAATAGGATAGGATAGAGGATAGGATAGGATAGAGGGTAGGTTAGGATGGAGGATAGGATAGGATAGAGGATACGATAGGAAAGAGGATAGGATAGGATGGAGGATAGGTTAGGATAGAGGATTGGATAGTATAAAGGATAGGTGAGGATAGAGAATAGGGTAGCATTGAGGATAGGATAGGATAGTGGATAGGTTAGGATAGAGGATAGGATAGGGGATTGGATAGGATAGAGGATAGGAGACCATGGAGGATAGGATAGGATAGAGGATAGGATAGGATAGAGGATTGGATAAGATAGAGGATAGGTTAGGATAGAGGATATGATACGATAGCGGATAGGATATAATGGAGTATACGATAGTAATGAGGATAGGATAGCGTTGAGGATAGGATAGGATAGAGGATAGGATAGGATAGAGGATAGGTTAGGATAGAGGATAAGATAGCATAGAGGATAGGATAGGATAGAGGATAGGATAGGATAGAGGATAGGATAGGATAGAGTATAGGATAGGATAGAGGATAGGATAGGATAGAGGATAGGATAGAGGATTGGATAGGATAGATGACAGGAGACGATATAAGATAAGATAGGGGATTGGATAGGATATAGGATAGGATAGGATAGGGGATTGGATAGGATAGAGGATAGGAGACGATGGAGGATAGGATAGGATAGAGGATAGGATAGGATAGAGGATTGGATAGTATAAAGGATAGGTGAGGATAGAGAATAGGATAGCATTGAGGATAGGATAGGATAGTGGGTAGGATAGGATAGAGCAGACGATAGAGGATAGGATAGGATCGAGGATAGGATAGGGGATTGGATAGGATAGAGGATAGGAGACGATGGAGGATAGGATAGGATAGAGGATAGGATAGGATAGAGGATTGGATAAGATAGAGGATAGGTTAGGATAGAGGATAGGATAGGATAGAGGATAGGATAGGATAGAGGATACGATAGGATAGAGGATAGGATAGGATAGAGGATAGGATAGGATAGAGGATAGGATAGGATAGAGGATAGGATAGGATAGAGGATAGGATAGGATAGAGGATAGGATGGGATAGAGGATAGGATAGGATAGAGGATAGGATAGAGGATAGGATAGAGGATTGGATAGGATAGAGGATATTATAGGATAGAGGATATGATAGGATAGCGGATAGGATATAATGGAGTATAGGATAGGAATGAGGATAGGATAGCGTTGAGGATAGGATAGGATAGAGGATAGGATAGGATAGAGGGTAGGTTAGGATAGAGGATAGGTTAGGATAGAGGATAGGATAGGATGGAGGATAGGATAGGATAGAGGATAGGATAGGATAGAGGATAGGATAGGATAGAGGATAGGATAGGATAGAGGATAGGATAGAGGATTGGTTAGTATAAAGGATAGGAGAGGATAGAGGATAGGTTAGGATTGAGGATAGGATAGGATAGAGGATAGGATAGGATAGAGGATAGGATAGGATAGAGGATAGGACAGGATAGAGGATAGGATAGGATAGAAGATTGGATAGGATGGAGGATAGGATAGGATAGAGGATAGGATAGGATAGAGGATAGGATAGGATAGAGGATAGGATAGGATAGAGGATAGGATAGGATAGAGGATAGGATAGGATAGAGGATAGGATAGGATAGAGGATAGGATAGGATAGAGGATAGGATAGGATAGAGGATAGGATAGAGGATAGGATAGGATAGAGGATAGGATAGGATAGAGGATAGGATAGGATAGAGGATAGGATAGGATAGAGGATAGGATAGAGGATTGGTTAGTATAAAGGATAGGAGAGGATAGAGAATACGATAGCATTGAGGATAGGATACTATAGTGGATAGGATAGGATAGAGCAGACGATAGAGGATAGGATAGGATTGAGGGTAGGATAGGATAGAGGATAGGATAGGATAGAGGATAGGATAGGGGATTGTATAGGATAGAGGACAGGAGACGATAGAAGATAAGATAGGGGATTGGATAGGATAGAGGATAGGATAGGATAGAGGATAGGATAGGATAGAGGATAGGATAGGGGATTGGATAGGATAGAGGATAGGAGACGATGGAGGATAGGATAGGATAGAGGATAGGATAGGATAGAGGATTGGATAGTATAAAGGATAGGTGAGGATAGAGAATAGGATAGCATTGAGGATAGGATACTATAGTGGATAGGATAGGATAGAGCAGACGATAGAGGATAGGATAGGATAGAGGATAGGGTAGGAGATTGGATAGGATAGAGGATAGGATAGGGTAGATGATATTATAGGCAAGAGGATAGGATATGATAGAGGATACGATATTATAGAGGATAGGATAGGATAGAGAATAGGATAGGATAGAGGATAGGTTAGGATAGAGTATAGGATAGGATAGAGGATAGGATAGGATAGAGGATAGGATAGAGGATTGGATAGGATAGAGGATATTATAGGATAGAGGATATGATACGATAGCGGATAGGATATAATGGAGTATAGGATAGTAATGAGGATAGGATAGCGTTGAGGATAGGATAGGATAGAGGATACGATAGGAAAGAGGATAGGATAGGATAGAGGATAGGATAGGATAGAGGATAGGATAGGATAGAGGATAGGATAGGATAGAGGATAGGATAGAGGATAGGATAGAGGATAGGATAGAGGATTGGACAGGATAGAGGATATTATAGGATAGAGGATATGATAGGATAGCGGATAGGATATAATGGAGTATAGGATAGGAATGAGGATCGGATAGCGTTGAGGATAGGATAGGATAGAGGATAGGATAGGATAGAGGGTAGGTTAGGATGGAGGATAGGATAGGATAGAGGATACGATAGGAAAGAGGATAGGATAGGATAGAGGATAGGTTAGGATAGAGGATTGGATAGTATAAAGGATAGGTGAGGATAGAGAATAGGGTAGCATTGAGGATAGGATAGGATAGTGGATAGGATAGGATAGAGGATAGGATAGGGGATTGGATAGGATAGAGGATAGGAGACCATGGAGGATAGGATAGGATAGAGGATAGGATAGGATAGAGGATTGGATAAGATAGAGGATGGGTTAGGATAGAGGATATGATACGATAGCGGATAGGATATAATGGAGTATACGATAGTAATGAGGATAGGATAGCGTTGAGGATAGGATAGGATAGAGGATAGGATAGGATAGAGGATAGGTTAGGATAGAGGATAAGATAGGATAGAGGATAGGATAGGATAGAGGATAGGATAGGATAGAGGATAGGATAGGATAGAGTATAGGATAGGATAGAGGATAGGATAGGATAGAGGATAGGATAGAGGATTGGATAGGATAGATGACAGGAGACGATATAAGATAAGATAGGGGATTGGATAGGATAGAGGATAGGATAGGATAGAGGATAGGATAGGATAGAGGATAGGAGACGATGGAGGATAGGACAGGATAGAGGATAGGATAGGATAGAGGATTGGATAGTATAAAGGATAGGTGAGGATAGAGAATAGGATAGCATTGTGGATAGGATAGGATAGTGGGTAGGATAGGATAGAGCAGACGATAGAGGATAGGATAGGATCGAGGATAGGATAGGGGATTGGATAGGATAGAGGATAGGAGACGATGGAGGATAGGATAGGATAGAGGATAGGATAGGATAGAGGATTGGATAAGATAGAGGATAGGTTAGGATAGAGGATAGGATAGGATAGAGGATAGGATAGGATAGAGGATACGATAGGATAGAGGATAGGATAGGATAGAGGATAGGATAGGATAGAGGATAGGATAGGATAGAGGATAGGATAGGATAGAGGATAGGATAGGATAGAGGATAGGATGGGATAGAGGATAGGATAGGATAGAGGATAGGATAGAGGATAGGATAGAGGATTGGATAGGATAGAGGATATTATAGGATAGAGGATATGATAGGATAGCGGATAGGATATAATGGAGTATAGGATAGGAATGAGGATAGGATAGCGTTGAGGATAGGATAGGATAGAGGATAGGATAGGATAGAGGGTAGGTTAGGATAGAGGATAGGTTAGGATAGAGGATAGGATAGGATGGAGGATAGGATAGGATAGAGGATAGGATAGGATAGAGGATAGGATAGGATAGAGGATAGGATAGGATAGAGGATAGGATAGAGGATTGGTTAGTATAAAGGATAGGAGAGGATAGAGGATAGGTTAGGATTGAGGATAGGATAGCGTTGAGGATAGGATAGGATAGAGGATAGGATAGGATAGAGGGTAGGTTAGGATAGAGGATAGGATAGGATAGAGGATAGGATAGAGGATAGGATAGAGGATTGGATAGGATAGAGGATATTATAGGATAGAGGATATGATAGGATAGCGGATAGGATATAATGGAGTATAGGATAGGAATGAGGATAGGATAGCGTTGAGGATAGGATAGGATAGAGGATCGGATAGGATAGAGGGTAGGTTAGGATAGAGGATAGGTTAGGATAGAGGATAGGATAGGATGGAGGATAGGATAGGATAGAGGATAGGATAGGATAGAGGATAGGATAGGATAGAGGATAGGACAGGATAGAGGATAGGATAGGATAGAAGATTGGATAGGATGGAGGATAGGATAGGATAGAGGATAGGATAGGATAGAGGATAGGATAGGATAGAGGATAGGATAGGATAGAGGATAGGATAGGATAGAGGATAGGATAGGATAGAGGATAGGATAGGATAGAGGATAGGATAGAGGATTGGTTAGTATAAAGGATAGGAGAGGATAGAGGATAGGTTAGGATTGAGGATAGGATAGGATAGAGGATAGGATAGGATAGAGGATAGGATAGGATAGAGCATAGGATAGGATAGAGGATGGGATAGGATAGAGTATAGAATAGGATAGAGCATAGGATAGGATAGGATTGAGGGTAGGATAGGATAGAGGATAGGATAGGATAGAGGATAGGATAGAGGATATTATAGGATAGAGGATATGATAGGATAGCGGATAGGATATAATGGAGTATAGGATAGGAATGAGGATAGGATAGCGTTGAGGATAGGATAGGATAGAGGATAGGATAGGATAGAGGGTAGGTTAGGATAGAGGATAGGATAGGATAGAGGATAGGATAGAGGATAGGATAGAGGATTGGATAGGATAGAGGATATTATAGGATAGAGGATATGATAGGATAGCGGATAGGATATAATGGAGTATAGGATAGGAATGAGGATAGGATAGCGTTGAGGATAGGATAGGATAGAGGATAGGATAGGATAGAGGGTAGGTTAGGATAGAGGATAGGTTAGGATAGAGGATAGGATAGGATGGAGGATAGGATAGGATAGAGGATAGGATAGGATAGAGGATAGGATAGGATAGAGGATAGGACAGGATAGAGGATAGGATAGGATAGAAGATTGGATAGGATGGAGGATAGGATAGGATAGAGGATAGGATAGGATAGAGGATAGGATAGGATAGAGGATAGGATAGGATAGAGGATAGGATAGGATAGAGGATAGGATAGGATAGAGGATAGGATAGGATAGAGGATAGGATACGATAGAGGATAGGATAGGATAGAGGATAGGATAGAGGATTGGTTAGTATAAAGGATAGGAGAGGATAGACGATAGGTTAGGATTGAGGATAGGATAGGATAGAGGATAGGATAGGATAGAGGATAGGATAGGATAGAGCATAGGATAGGATAGAGGATGGGATAGGATAGAGTATAGAATAGGATAGAGCATAGGATAGGATAGGATTGAGGGTAGGATAGGATAGAGGATAGGATAGGATAGAGGATAGGATAGGGGATTGTATAGGATAGAGGACAGGAGACGATAGAAGATAAGATAGGGGATTGGATAGGATAGAGGATAGGATAGGATAGAGGATAGGATAGGGGATTGGATAGGATAGAGGATAGGAGACCATGGAGGATAGGATAGGATAGAGGATAGGATAGGATAGAGGATTGGATAAGATAGAGGATAGGTTAGGATAGAGGATATGATACGATAGCGGATAGGATATAATGGAGTATACGATAGTAATGAGGATAGGATAGCGTTGAGGATAGGATAGGATAGAGGATAGGATAGGATAGAGGATAGGTTAGGATAGAGGATAAGATAGGATAGAGGATAGGATAGGATAGAAGATAGGATAGGATAGAGGATAGGATAGGATAGAGTATAGGATAGGATAGAGGATAGGATAGGATAGAGGATAGGATAGAGGATTGGATAGGATAGATGACAGGAGACGATATAAGATAAGATAGGGGATTGGATAGGATATAGGAGAGGATAGGATAGGGGATTGGATAGGATAGAGGATAGGAGACGATGCAGGATAGGATAGGATAGAGGATAGGATAGGATAGAGGATTGGATAGTATAAAGGATAGGTGAGGATAGAGAATAGGATAGCATTGAGGATAGGATAGGATAGTGGGTAGGATAGGATAGAGCAGACGATAGAGGATAGGATAGGATCGAGGATAGGATAGGGGATTGGATAGGATAGAGGATAGGAGACGATGGAGGATAGGATAGGATAGAGGATAGGATAGGATAGAGGATTGGATAAGATAGAGGATAGGTTAGGATAGAGGATAGGATAGGATAGAGGATAGGATAGGATAGAGGATACGATAGGATAGAGGATAGGATAGGATAGAGGATAGGATAGGATAGAGGATAGGATAGGATAGAGGATAGGATAGGATAGAGGATAGGATAGGATAGAGGATAGGATGGGATAGAGGATAGGATAGGATAGAGGATAGGATAGAGGATAGGATAGAGGATTGGATAGGATAGAGGATATTATAGGATAGAGGATATGATAGGATAGCGGATAGGATATAATGGAGTATAGGATAGGAATGAGGATAGGATAGCGTTGAGGATAGGATAGGATAGAGGATAGGATAGGATAGAGGGTAGGTTAGGATAGAGGATAGGTTAGGATAGAGGATAGGATAGGATGGAGGATAGGATAGGATAGAGGATAGGATAGGATAGAGGATAGGATAGGATAGAGGATAGGATAGGATAGAGGATAGGATAGAGGATTGGTTAGTATAAAGGATAGGAGAGGATAGAGGATAGGTTAGGATTGAGGATAGGATAGGATAGAGGATAGGATAGGATAGAGGATAGGATAGGATAGAGCATAGGATAGGATAGAGGATGGGATAGGATAGAGTATAGAATAGGATAGAGCATAGGATAGGATAGGATTGAGGGTAGGATAGGATAGAGGATAGGATAGGATAGAGGATAGGATAGGGGATTGTATAGGATAGAGGACAGGAGACGATAGAAGATAAGATAGGGGATTGGATAGGATAGAGGATAGGATAGGATAGAGGATAGGATAGGGGATTGGATAGGATAGAGGATAGGAGACGATGGAGGATAGGATAGGATAGAGGGTAGGATAGGATAGAGGATTGGATAGTATAAAGGATAGGTGAGGATAGAGAATAGGATAGCATTGAGGATAGGATAGGATAGTGGATAGGATAGGATAGAGCAGACGATAGAGGATAGGATAGGATCGAGGATAGGATAGGGGATTGGATAGGATAGAGGATAGGAGACGATGGAGGATAGGATAGGATAGAGCATAGGATAGGATAGAGGATTGGATAGTATAAAGGATAGGTGAGGATAGAGAATAGGATAGCATTGAGGATAGGATAGGATAGTGGATAGGATAGGATAGAGCAGACGATAGAGGATAGGATAGGATAGAGGATAGGGTAGGAGATTGGATAGGATAGAGGATAGGATAGGGTAGATGATATTATAGGCAAGAGGAGAGGATATGATAGATGATACGATATTATAGAGGATTGGATAGGATAGAGGATAGGATAGGGGATTGGATTGGATAGAGGATAGGATAGGATAGAGGATAGGATAGGATAGAGGATAGGATAGGATAGAGGATAGGATAGGATAGAGGATAGGATAGGATAGAGGATAGGATAGAGGATTGGTTAGTATAAAGGATAGGAGAGGATAGAGGATAGGTTAGGATTGAGGATAGGATAGGATAGAGGATAGGATAGGATAGAGGATAGGATAGGATAGAGCATAGGATAGGATAGAGGATGGGATAGGATAGAGTATAGAATAGGATAGAGCATAGGATAGGATAGGATTGAGGGTAGGATAGGATAGAGGATAGGATAGGATAGAGGATAGGATAGAGGATATTATAGGATAGAGGATATGATAGGATAGCGGATAGGATATAATGGAGTATAGGATAGGAATGAGGATAGGATAGCGTTGAGGATAGGATAGGATAGAGGATAGGATAGGATAGAGGGTAGGTTAGGATAGAGGATAGGTTAGGATAGAGGATAGGATAGGATGGAGGATAGGATAGGATAGAGGATAGGATAGGATAGAGGATAGGATAGGATAGAGGATAGGACACGATAGAGGATAGGATAGGATAGAAGATTGGATAGGATGGAGGATAGGATAGGATAGAGGATAGGATAGGATAGAGGATAGGATAGGATAGAGGAAAGGAGACGATAGAGATTGGATAGGATAGAGGATATTATAGGAAAGAGGATAGGATATGATAGAGGATAGGATAGGATAGAGGATGGATAGGATAGAGGATAGGATAGGATAGAGGATAGGATAGGATAGAGGATAGGATAGGATAGAGGATAGGATAGGATAGGATAGAGGATAGGATACGATAGAGGATATAATAGGATAGAGGATAGGATTGGATAGAGGATAGGATAGGATAGAGGATAGGATGGGGTAGAGGATAACATAGGATAGAGGATAGGATAGGATATAGGATAGGATAGAGGATAGGATAGGATAGGGGATAGGATAGGATAAAGGATAGGATTGGATAGAGGATAGGATAGGATAGAGAATAGGATAGGATAGAGGATAGGATAGGATTGAGGATAGGATAGGATAGAGGATAGGATAGGATAGAGGATAGGATAGGATAGAGGATAGGATAGGATAGAGGATAGGATAGGATAGAGGATAGGATAGGGGATTGTATAGGATAGAGGACAGGAGACGATAGAAGATAAGATAGGGGATTGGATAGGATAGAGGATAGGATAGGATAGAGGATAGGATAGGGGATTGGATAGGATAGAGGATAGGAGACGATGGAGGATAGTATAGGATAGAGGATAGGATAGGATAGAGGATTGGATAGTATAAAGGATAGGTGAGGATAGAGAATAGGATAGCATTGAGGATAGGATAGGATAGTGGATAGGATAGGATAGAGCAGACGATAGAGGATAGGATAGGATAGAGGATAGGGTAGGAGATTGGATAGGATAGAGGATAGGATATGATAGAGGATACGATATTATAGAGGATAGGATAGGATAGAGAATAGGATAGGATAGAGGATAGGATAGGATAGAGGGTAGGTTAGGATGGAGGATAGGATAGGATAGAGGATACGATAGGAAAGAGGATAGGATAGGATAGAGGATAGGTTAGGATAGAGGATTGGATAGTATAAAGGATAGGTGAGGATAGAGAATAGGGTAGCATTGAGGATAGGATAGGATAGTGGATAGGTTAGGATAGAGGATAGGATAGGGGATTGGATAGGATAGAGGATAGGAGACCATGGAGGATAGGATAGGATAGAGGATAGGATAGGATAGAGGATTGGATAAGATAGAGGATAGGTTAGGATAGAGGATATGATACGATAGCGGATAGGATATAATGGAGTATACGATAGTAATGAGGATAGGATAGCGTTGAGGATAGGATAGGATAGAGGATAGGATAGGATAGAGGATAGGTTAGGATAGAGGATAAGATAGCATAGAGGATAGGATAGGATAGAGGATAGGATAGGATAGAGGATAGGATAGGATAGAGTATAGGATAGGATAGAGGATAGGATAGGATAGAGGATAGGATAGAGGATTGGATAGGATAGATGACAGGAGACGATATAAGATAAGATAGGGGATTGGATAGGATATAGGATAGGATAGGATAGGGGATTGGATAGGATAGAGGATAGGAGACGATGGAGGATAGGATAGGATAGAGGATAGGATAGGATAGAGGATTGGATAGTATAAAGGATAGGTGAGGATAGAGAATAGGATAGCATTGAGGATAGGATAGGATAGTGGGTAGGATAGGATAGAGCAGACGATAGAGGATAGGATAGGATCGAGGATAGGATAGGGGATTGGATAGGATAGAGGATAGGAGACGATGGAGGATAGGATAGGATAGAGGATAGGATAGGATAGAGGATTGGATAAGATAGAGGATAGGTTAGGATAGAGGATAGGATAGGATAGAGGATAGGATAGGATAGAGGATACGATAGGATAGAGGATAGGATAGGATAGAGGATAGGATAGGATAGAGGATAGGATAGGATAGAGGATAGGATAGGATAGAGGATAGGATAGGATAGAGGATAGGATGGGATAGAGGATAGGATAGGATAGAGGATAGGATAGAGGATAGGATAGAGGATTGGATAGGATAGAGGATATTATAGGATAGAGGATATGATAGGATAGCGGATAGGATATAATGGAGTATAGGATAGGAATGAGGATAGGATAGCGTTGAGGATAGGATAGGATAGAGGATAGGATAGGATAGAGGGTAGGTTAGGATAGAGGATAGGTTAGGATAGAGGATAGGATAGGATGGAGGATAGGATAGGATAGAGGATAGGATAGGATAGAGGATAGGATAGGATAGAGGATAGGATAGGATAGAGGATAGGATAGAGGATTGGTTAGTATAAAGGATAGGAGAGGATAGAGGATAGGTTAGGATTGAGGATAGGATAGGATAGAGGATAGGATAGGATAGAGGATAGGATAGGATAGAGCATAGGATAGGATAGAGGATGGGATAGGATAGAGTATAGAATAGGATAGAGCATAGGATAGGATAGGATTGAGGGTAGGATAAGATAGAGGATAGGATAGGATAGAGGATAGGATAGGGGATTGTATAGGATAGAGGACAGGAGACGATAGAAGATAAGATAGGGGATTGGATAGGATAGAGGATAGGATAGGATAGAGGATAGGATAGGGGATTGGATAGGATAGAGGATAGGAGACGATGGAGGATAGGATAGGATAGAGGGTAGGATAGGATAGAGGATTGGATAGTATAAAGGATAGGTGAGGATAGAGAATAGGATAGCATTGAGGATAGGATAGGATAGTGGATAGGATAGGATAGAGCAGACGATAGAGGATAGGATAGGATCGAGGGTAGGATAGGGGATTGGATAGGATAGAGGATAGGAGACGATGGAGGATAGGATAGGATAGAGCATAGGATAGGATAGAGGATTGGATAGTATAAAGGATAGGTGAGGATAGAGAATAGGATAGCATTGAGGATAGGATAGGATAGTGGATAGGATAGGATAGAGCAGACGATAGAGGATAGGATAGGATAGAGGATAGGGTAGGAGATTGGATAGGATAGAGGATAGGATAGGGTAGATGATATTATAGGCAAGAGGATAGGATATGATAGATGATACGATATTATAGAGGATTGGATAGGATAGAGGATAGGATAGGGGATTGGATTGGATAGAGGATAGGAGACGATGGAGGATAGGATAGGATAGAGGATAGGATAGGATAGAGGATAGGATAGGGGATTGTATAGGATAGAGGACAGGAGACGATAGAAGATAAGATAGGGGATTGGATAGGATAGAGGATAGGATAGGATAGAGGATAGGATAGGATAGAGGATAGGATAGGGGATTGGATAGGATAGAGGATAGGAGACGATGGAGGATAGGATAGGATAGAGGATAGGATAGGATAGAGGATTGGATAGTATAAAGGATAGGTGAGGATAGAGAATAGGATAGCATTGAGGATAGGATACTATAGTGGATAGGATAGGATAGAGCAGACGATAGAGGATAGGATAGGATAGAGGATAGGGTAGGAGATTGGATAGGATAGAGGATAGGATAGGGTAGATGATATTATAGGCAAGAGGATAGGATATGATAGAGGATACGATATTATAGAGGATAGGATAGGATAGAGAATAGGATAGGATAGAGGATAGGTTAGGATAGAGTATAGGATAGGATAGAGGATAGGATAGGATAGAGGATAGGATAGAGGATTGGATAGGATAGAGGATATTATAGGATAGAGGATATGATACGATAGCGGATAGGATATAATGGAGTATAGGATAGTAATGAGGATAGGATAGCGTTGAGGATAGGATAGGATAGAGGATAGGATAGGAAAGAGGATAGGATAGGATAGAGGATAGGATAGGATAGAGGATAGGATAGGATAGAGGATAGGATAGGATAGAGGATAGGATAGAGGATAGGATAGAGGATAGGATAGAGGATTGGATAGGATAGAGGATATTATAGGATAGAGGATATGATAGGATAGCGGATAGGATATAATGGAGTATAGGATAGGAATGAGGATCGGATAGCGTTGAGGATAGGATAGGATAGAGGATAGGATAGGATAGAGGGTAGGTTAGGATGGAGGATAGGATAGGATAGAGGATACGATAGGAAAGAGGATAGGATAGGATAGAGGATAGGTTAGGATAGAGGATTGGATAGTATAAAGGATAGGTGAGGATAGAGAATAGGGTAGCATTGAGGATAGGATAGGATAGTGGATAGGATAGGATAGAGGATAGGATAGGGGATTGGATAGGATAGAGGATAGGAGACCATGGAGGATAGGATAGGATAGAGGATAGGATAGGATAGAGGATTGGATAAGATAGAGGATGGGTTAGGATAGAGGATATGATACGATAGCGGATAGGATATAATGGAGTATACGATAGTAATGAGGATAGGATAGCGTTGAGCATAGGATAGGATAGAGGATAGGATAGGATAGAGGATAGGTTAGGATAGAGGATAAGATAGGATAGAGGATAGGATAGGATAGAGGATAGGATAGGATAGAGGATAGGATAGGATAGAGTATAGGATAGGATAGAGGATAGGATAGGATAGAGGATAGGATAGAGGATTGGATAGGATAGATGACAGGAGACGATATAAGATAAGATAGGGGATTGGATAGGATATAGGATAGGATGGGATAGGGGATTGGATAGGATAGAGGATAGGAGACGATGGAGGATAGGACAGGATAGAGGATAGGATAGGATAGAGGATTGGATAGTATAAAGGATAGGTGAGGATAGAGAATAGGATAGCATTGTGGATAGGATAGGATAGTGGGTAGGATAGGATAGAGCAGACGATAGAGGATAGGATAGGATCGAGGATAGGATAGGGGATTGGATAGGATAGAGGATAGGAGACGATGGAGGATAGGATAGGATAGAGGATAGGATAGGATAGAGGATTGGATAAGATAGAGGATAGGTTAGGATAGAGGATAGGATAGGATAGAGGATAGGATAGGATAGAGGATACGATAGGATAGAGGATAGGATAGGATAGAGGATAGGATAGGATAGAGGATAGGATAGGATAGAGGATAGGATAGGATAGAGGATAGGATAGGATAGAGGATAGGATGGGATAGAGGATAGGATAGGATAGAGGATAGGATAGAGGATAGGATAGAGGATTGGATAGGATAGAGGATATTATAGGATAGAGGATATGATAGGATAGCGGATAGGATATAATGGAGTATAGGATAGGAATGAGGATAGGATAGCGTTGAGGATAGGATAGGATAGAGGATAGGATAGGATAGAGGATAGGATAGGATAGAGGATAGGATAGAGGATTGGTTAGTATAAATGATAGGAGAGGATAGAGGATAGGTTAGGATTGAGGATAGGATAGGATAGAGGATAGGATAGGATAGAGGATAGGATAGGATAGAGCATAGGATAGGATAGAGGATGGGATAGGGAAGAGTATAGAATAGGATAGAGCATAGGATAGGATAGGATTGAGGGTAGGATAGGATAGAGGATAGGATAGGATAGAGGATAGGATAGGGGATTGTATAGGATAGAGGACAGGAGACGATAGAAGATAAGATAGGGGATTGGATAGGATAGAGGAGAGGATAGGATAGAGGATAGGATAGGGGATTGGATAGGATAGAGGATAGGAGACGATGGAGGATAGGATAGGATAGAGGGTAGGATAGGATAGAGGATTGGATAGTATAAAGGATAGGTGAGGATAGAGAATAGGATAGCATTGAGGATAGGATAGGATAGTGGATAGGATAGGATAGAGCAGACGATAGAGGATAGGATAGGATCGAGGATAGGATAGGGGATTGGATAGGATAGAGGATAGGAGACGATGGAGGATAGGATAGGATAGAGGATAGGATAGGATAGAGGATTGGATAGTATAAAGGATAGGTGAGGATAGAGAATAGGATAGCATTGAGGATAGGATAGGATAGTGGATAGGATAGGATAGAGCAGACGATAGAGGATAGGATAGGATACAGGATAGGGTAGGAGATTGGATAGGATAGAGGATAGGATAGGGTAGATGATATTATAGGCAAGAGGATAGGATATGATAGATGATACGATATTATAGAGGATAGGATAGGATAGAGAATAGGATAGGATAGAGGATAGGTTAGGATAGAGTATAGGATAGGATAGAGGATAGGATAGGATAGAGGATAGGATAGAGGATTGGATAGGATAGAGGATATTATAGGATAGAGGATATGATACGATAGCGGATAGGATATAATGGAGTATAGGATAGTAATGAGGATAGGATAGCGTTGAGGATAGGATAGGATAGAGGATAGGATAGGATAGAGGATAGGATAGGAAAGAGGATAGGATAGGATAGAGGATAGGATAGGATAGAGGATAGGATAGGATAGAGGATAGGATAGGATAGAGGATTGGATAGTATAAAGGATAGGTGAGGATAGAGAATAGGATAGCATTGAGGATAGGATAGGATAGTGGATAGGATAGGATAGAGCAGACGATAGAGGATAGGATAGGATAGAGGATAGGATAGGGGATTGGATAGGATAGAGGATAGGAGACCATGGAGGATAGGATAGGATAGAGGATAGGATAGGATAGAGGATTGGATAAGATAGAGGATAGGTTAGGATAGAGGATATGATACGATAGCGGATAGGATATAATGGAGTATACGATAGTAATGAGGATAGGATAGCGTTGAGGATAGGATAGGATAGAGGATAGGATAGGATAGAGGATAGGTTAGGATAGAGGATAGGATAGGATAGAGGATAGGATAGGATAGAGGATAGGATAGGATAGAGGATAGGATTGGATAGAGTATAGGATAGGATAGAGGATAGGATAGGATAGAGGATAGGATAGAGGATTGGATAGGATAGATGACAGGAGACGATATAAGATAAGATAGGGGATTGGATAGGATAGAGGATAGGATAGGATAGGGGATTGGATAGGATAGAGGATAGGAGACGATGGAGGATAGGATAGGATAGAGGATAGGATAGGATAGAGGATTGGATAGTATAAAGGATAGGTGAGGATAGAGAATAGGATAGCATTGAGGATAGGATAGGATAGTGGGTAGGATAGGATAGAGCAGACGATAGAGGATAGGATAGGATCGAGGATAGGATAGGGGATTGGATAGGATAGACGATAGGAGACGATGGAGGATAGGATAGGATAGAGGATAGGATAGGATAGAGGATTGGATAAGATAGAGGATAGGTTAGGATAGAGGATAGGATAGGATAGAGGATAGGATAGGATAGAGGATACGATAGGATAGAGGATAGGATAGGATAGAGGATAGGATAGGATAGAGGATAGGATAGGATAGAGGATAGGATAGGATAGAGGATAGGATAGGATAGAGGATAGGATGGGATAGAGGATAGGATAGGATAGAGGATAGGATAGAGGATAGGATAGAGGATTGGATAGGATAGAGGATATGATAGGATAGCGGGTAGGATATAATGGAGTATAGGATAGGAATGAGGATAGGATAGCGTTGAGGATAGGATAGGATAGAGGATAGGATAGGATAGAGGGTAGGTTAGGATAGAGGATAGGATAGGATAGAGGATAGGATAGGAAAGAGGATAGGATAGGATAGAGGATAGGTTAGGATAGAGGATTGGATAGTATAAAGGATAGGTGAGGATAGAGAATAGGATATCATTGTGGATAGGATAGGATAGTGGATAGGATAGGATAGAGCAGACGATAGAGGATAGGATAGGATCGAGGATAGGATAGGGGATTGGATAGGATAGAGGATAGGAGACGATGGAGGATAGGATAGGATAGAGGATAGGATAGGATAGAGGATTGGATAAGATAGAGGATAGGTTAGGATAGAGGATATGATACGATAGCGGATAGGATATAATGGAGTATACGATAGTAATGAGGATTGGATAGCGTTGAGGATAGGATAGGATAGAGGATTGGATAGTATAAAGGATAGGTGAGGATAGAGAATAGGATAGCATTGAGGATAGGATAGGATAGTGGGTAGGATAGGATAGAGGATAGGTTAGGATAGAGGATAGGATAGGATAGAGGATAGGATAGGATAGAGGACACGATAGGATAGAGGATAGGATATGATAGAGGATAGGATAGGATGGAGTATAGGATAGGATTGAGGATAGGATAGGGTTGAGCATAATATAGGATAGAGGACAGGATAGGATTGAGGATAGGATAGGACAGAGGATAGGATAGTATGAAGAATAGGATAGGATAGGACAGAGAATAGGGTAGGGGATTGGATAGGATAGAAGATAGGAGGCGATAGAGGATAGGATAGGTGATTGGATAGGATAGAGGACTGGAGACGATAGAGGATAGGATAGGATAGAGGATAGGATAGGTCAGAGGATAGGATAGTATAGAGGATAGGATAGGATAGAGGATAGGTTAGGATAGAGGATAGGATGGGATAGAGGATAGGATAGAGGATAGAGGATAGGATAGAGGATAGGATAGAGGATAGGATAGAGGATTGGATAGGATAGCGGATAGGATAGGATATAGGATTGGATAGCATAGAGGATAGGATAGAGGATAGGATAGAGGATTGGATCGGATAGAGGATTGTATAGGATAGAGGATATTATAGGATAGAGGATAGGATAGGATAGAGGATAGGATGGGATAGAGGATAGGATAGAGGATAGAGGATAGGATTGAGGATAGGATAGAGGATTGGATAGGATAGGGGGTATTAGAGGATAGAGGGTAGGATAGTATAGCGGATAGGATAGGATATAGGATTGGATAGGATAGAGGATAGGATACGATAGAGCATAGGATAGGATAGGATAGAGGATTGGATCGGATAGAGGATTGTATAGGATAGAGGATAGGATAGGATAGGGGATTGGATACGATAGAGGATAGGATAGGATAGAGGATAGGATAGGATAGAGGATAGGATAGGATAGAGGATAGGATAGGATAGGATAGAGGATTGGATCGGATAGAGGATTGTATAGGATAGAGGATATTATAGGATAGAGGATAGGATATGATAGAGGATAGGATAGGATGGAGTATAGGATAGGATTGAGGATAGGATAGGGTTGAGCATAACATAGGATAGAGGACAGGATAGGATTGAGGATAGGATAGGACAGAGGATAGGATAGTATGGAGAATAGGATAGGATAGGACAGAGAATAGGGTAGTTGATTGGATAGGATAGAGGATAGGAGGCGATAGAGGATAGGATAGGTGATTGGATAGGATAGAGGACTGGAGACGATAGAGGATAGGATAGGTCAGAGGATAGGATAGTATAGAGGATAGGATAGGATAGAGGATAGGTTAGGATAGAGGATAGGATGGGATAGAGGATAGGATAGAGGATAGAGGATAGGATAGAGGATAGGATAGAGGATAGGATAGAGGATTGGATAGGATAGCGGATAGGATAGGATATAGGATTGGATAGCATAGAGGATAGGATAGAGGATAGGATAGAGGATTGGATCGGATAGAGGATTGTATAGGATAGAGGATATTATAGGATAGAGGATAGGATAGGATAGAGGATAGGATTGGATAGAGGATAGGATAGAGGATAGAGGATAGGATTGAGGATAGGATAGAGGATTGGATAGGATAGGGGGTATTAGAGGATAGAGGGTAGGATAGAATAGCGGATAGGATAGGATATAGGATTGGATACGATAGAGGATAGGATACGATAGAGGATAGGATAGGATAGGATAGAGGATTGGATCGGATAGAGGATTGTATAGGATAGAGGATAGGATAGGATAGGGGATTGGATACGATAGAGGATAGGATAGGATAGAGGATAGGGTAGGATAGAGGATAGGATAGGATAGAGGATAGGATAGGATAGAGGATAGGATAGAATAGAGGATAGGATAGGATAGAGGATAGGATAGGATAGAGGATAGGATAGGATAGAGGATAGGATAGGATTGAGGATAGGATAGGCTAGAGGATAGGATAGGATAGAGGATAGGATAGGATAGAGGATAGGATCGGATAGAGGATAGGATAGGATAGAGGATAGGATAGGACAGAGGATAGGATAGGATAGAGGATAGGATAGGATAGGATATGATAGAGGATAGGATAGGATAGAGGATAGGATAGGGTAGAGGATAGGATAGGATGGAGGATAGTATAGGATGGACGATAGTATAGGATAGAGGATAGGATAGGATAGAGGATAGGATAGGATAGAGGATAGGATAGAATACAGGATAGGATAGGATAGAGGATAGGATAGGATAGAGGATAGGATAGGATAGAGGATAGGATAGGATAGAGGATAGGATAGGATAGAGGATAGGATAGAATAGAGGATAGGATAGGATAGAGGATAGGATAGGATAGAGGATAGGATAGGATAGAGGATAGGATAGGATAGAGGATAGGATAGGATACAGGATTGGATAGGATAGAGGATAGGATAGGATAGAGGATAGGATAGGATAGAGGATAGGATAGGATAGAGGATAGGATAGGATAGAGTATATGATAGGATAGAGGATAGGATAGGATAGAGGATAGGATAGGATAGAGGATAGGATAGGATAGAGGATAGGATAGGATAGAGGATAGGATAGGATAGAGGATTGGATAGGATAGAGGATATTATAGGATAGAGGATAGGATAGGATAGAGGATAGGATGGGATAGAGGATAGGATAGAGGATAGAGGATAGGATAGAGGATAGGTTAGAGGATTGGATAGGATAGAGGATAGGATACATAGAGGATAGGATAGGATAGGATAGAGGATTAGATCGGATAGAGGATTGTATAGGATAGAGGATATTATAGGATAGAGGATAGGATATGATATTGGATAGGATAGGATGGAGTATAGGATAGGATTGAGGATAGGATAGGGTTGAGCATAACATAGGATAGAGGACTGGAGACGATAGAGGATAGGATAGGATAGAGGATAGGATAGGACAGAGAATAGGATAGTATAGAGGATAGGATAGGATAGAGGATAGGATAGGATAGAGGATAGGATGGGATAGAGGATAGGATAGAGGATAGAGGATAGGATAGAGGATAGGATAGAGGATTGGATAGGATAGGATATAGGATTGGATAGGATAGAGGGTAGGATACGATAGAGGACAGGATAGCATAGAGGATAGGATAGAGGATAGGATAGAGGATTGGATCGGATAGAGGATTGTATAGGATAGAGGATATTATAGGATAGGATAGGATAGGATAGAGGATAGGATGGGATAGAGGATAGGATAGAGGATAGAGGATTGTATAGGATAGCGGATATTATAGGATAGAGGATAGGATAGGATAGAGGATAGGATGGGATAGAGAATATGATAGAGGATAGAGGATAGGATTGAGGATAGGATAGAGGATTGGATAGGATAGGGGGTATTAGAGGATAGAGGGTAGGATAGTATAGCGGATTGGATAGGATAGAGGAGAGGATAGGATGGAGTATAGGATAGGATTGAGGATAGGATAGGGTTGAGCATAACATAGGATATAGGATAGGATAGGATATAGGATAGGAAAGGACAGAGGATAGGATAGTATAGAGAATAGGATAGGATAGGATAGAGAATAGGGTAGGGGATTGGATAGGATAGAGGATAGGAGACGATAGAGGATAGGATAGGTGATTGGATAGGATAGAGGACTGGAGACGATAGAGGATAGGATAGGATAGAGGATAGGAAAGGACAGAGGATAGGATAGTATAGAGGATAGGATAGGATTGAGGATAGGATAGGATAGAGGATAGGATGGGGTAGAGGATAGGATAGAGGGTAGAGGATAGGATAGAGGATAGGATAAAGAATTGGATAGGATAGGGGGTATTATAGGATAGAGGGTAGGATAGGATAGTGGATAGGATAGGATATAGGATTGGATAGGATAGAGGATAGGATGCGATAGAGGATAGGATAGGATAGGATAGAGGATAGGATATGATAGAGGATAGGATAGGATAGAGGATAGGATAGGATAGAGGATAGGATAGGATAGAGGATAGGGTAGGATAGAGGGTAGGATAGTATAGCGGATAGGATAGGATATAGGATTGGATAGGATAGAGGATAGGATAGGATAGAGGATAGGATAGGATAGGATAGAGGATAGGATATGATAGAGGATAGGATAGGATAGAGGATAGGATAGTATAGAGGATAGGGTAGGATAGAGGATAGAGTATAGAGGATAGGATATGATACAGGATAGGATAGGATAGAGGATACGATATTATTGAGGATACGATAGGATAGAGGATAGGATAGGATAGAGGATAGGACAGGATAGAGGTTAGGATAGGATAGAGGATAGGATAGGATAGAGGATAGGATAGGATAGGATAGATGATAGGATAGGATAGAGGATAGGATAGGATAGAGGATAGGATAGGATAGAGGATAGGATAGGATAGAGCATGGGATAGGATAGAGGATAGGATAGGATAGAGGATAGGATAGGATAGAGGATAGAATAGGATAAAGGATAGGATAGGATAGGATAGAGGATAGGATAGGATAGAGGATAGGATAGGATAGAGGATAGGATAGAATAGAGGATAGGATAGGATAGAGGATAGGATAGGGTAGAGGATAGGATAGGATAGAGGATAGGATAGAGGATAGAGGATAGGATAGGATACAGGATTGGATAGGATAGAGGATAGGATAGGATAGAGGATAGGATAGGATAGAGGATAGGATAGGATAGAGGATAGGCTAGGATAGAGTATATGATAGGATAGAGGATAGGATAGGATAGAGGATAGGATAGGATAGAGGATAGGATAGGATAGAGGATAGGATAGGATAGAGGATAGGATAGGATAGAGGATTGGATAGGATAGAGGATAGGATACGATAGAGGATAGGATAGAGGATAGGATAGAGGATTGGATCGGATAGAGGATTGTATAGGATAGAGGATATTATAGGATAGAGGATAGGATAGGATAGAGGATAGGATGGGATAGAGGATAGGATAGAGGATAGAGGATAGGATAGAGGATAGGTTAGAGGATTGGATAGGATAGAGGATAGGATACGATAGAGGATAGGATAGGATAGGATAGAGGATTAGATCGGATAGAGGATTGTATAGGATAGAGGATATTATAGGATAGAGGATAGGATATGATATTGGATAGGATAGGATGGAGTATAGGATAGGATTGAGGATAGGATAGGGTTGAGCATAACATAGGATAGAGGACTGGAGACGATAGAGGATAGGATAGGATAGAGGATAGGATAGGACAGAGAATAGGATAGTATAGAGGATAGGATAGGATAGAGGATAGGATAGGATAGAGGATAGGATGGGATAGAGGATAGGATAGAGGATAGAGGATAGGATAGAGGATAGGATAGAGGATTGGATAGGATAGGATATAGGATTGGATAGGATAGAGGATAGGATACGATAGAGGACAGGATAGCATAGAGGATAGGATAGAGGATAGGATAGAGGATTGGATCGGATAGAGGATTGTATAGGATAGAGGATATTATAGGATAGGATAGGATAGGATAGAGGATAGGATGGGATAGAGGATAGGATAGAGGATAGAGGATTGTATAGGATAGCGGATATTATAGGATAGAGGATAGGATAGGATAGAGGATAGGATGGGATAGAGAATAGGATAGAGGATAGAGGATAGGATTGAGGATAGGATAGAGGATTGGATAGGATAGGGGGTATTAGAGGATAGAGGGTAGGATAGTATAGCGGATTGGATAGGATAGAGGAGAGGATAGGATGGAGTATAGGTTAGGATTGAGGATAGGATAGGGTTGAGCATAACATAGGATATAGGATAGGATAGGATATAGGATAGGAAAGGACAGAGGATAGGATAGTATAGAGAATAGGATAGGATAGGATAGAGAATAGGGTAGGGGATTGGATAGGATAGAGGATAGGAGACGATAGAGGATAGGATAGGTGATTGGATAGGATAGAGGACTGGAGACGATAGAGGATAGGATAGGATAGAGGATAGGAAAGGACAGAGGATAGGATAGTATAGAGGATAGGATAGGATTGAGGATAGGATAGGATAGAGGATAGGATGGGGTAGAGGATAGGATAGAGGGTAGAGGATAGGATAGAGGATAGGATAAAGAATTGGATAGGATAGGGGGTATTATAGGATAGAGGGTAGGATAGGATAGTGGATAGGATAGGATATAGGATTGGATAGGATAGAGGATAGGATGCGATAGAGGATAGGATAGGATAGGATAGAGGATAGGATATGATAGAGGATAGGATAGGATAGAGGATAGGATAGGATAGAGGATAGGATAGGATAGAGGATAGGGTAGGATAGAGGGTAGGATAGTATAGCGGATAGGATAGGATATAGGATTGGATAGGATAGAGGATAGGATAGGATAGAGGATAGGATAGGATAGGATAGAGGATAGGATATGATAGAGGATAGGATAGGATAGAGGATAGGATAGTATAGAGGATAGGGTAGGATAGAGGATAGAGTATAGAGGATAGGATATGATACAGGATAGGATAGGATAGAGGATACGATATTATTGAGGATACGATAGGATAGAGGATAGGATAGGATAGAGGATAGGACAGGATAGAGGTTAGGATAGGATAGAGGATAGGATAGGATAGAGGATAGGATAGGATAGGATAGATGATAGGATAGGATAGAGGATAGGATAGGATAGAGGATAGGATAGGATAGAGGATAGGATAGGATAGAGCATGGGATAGGATAGAGGATAGGATAGGATAGAGGATAGGATAGGATAGAGGATAGAATAGGATAAAGGATAGGATAGGATAGGATAGAGGATAGGATAGGATAGAGGATAGGATAGGATAGAGGATAGGATAGGATACAGGATAGGATAGAGGATAGGATAGGATAGGATAGAGGATAGGATAGGGTTGAGGATAGGATAGGATTGAGGATAGGATAGGATAGGATAGAGGATAGGATAGGATATAGGATTGGATAGGATAGGGGGTATTAGAGGATAGAGGGTAGGATAGTATAGCGGATAGGATAGGATATAGGATTGGATAGGATAGAGGATAGGATGCGATAGAGGATAGGATAGGATAGGATAGAGGATAGGATATGATAGAGGATAGGATAGGGTAGATGATAGGATAGGATAGAGGATAGGATAGGATAGAGGATAGGGTAGGATAGAGGGTAGGATAGTATAGCGGATAGGATAGGATATAGGATTGGATAGGATAGAGGATAGGATAGGATAGAGGATAGGATAGGATAGGATAGATGATAGGATATGATAGAGGATAGGATAGGATAGAGGATAGGATAGTAAAGACGATAGGGTAGGATAGAGGATAGAGTATAGAGGATAGGATATGATACAGGATAGGATAGGATAGAGGATACGATATTATTGAGGATACGATAGGATAGAGGATAGGATAGGATAGAGGATAGGACAGGATAGAGGATACGATTTTATAGAGGATAGGATAGGATTGGGGATAGGATAGGATAGAGGATAGGATAGGATAGAGGATAGGATCGGATAGACGATAGTAAAGGGGATTGTATCGGATAGAGGATAGGATAGGATAAAGGATAGGATAGGATAGGATAGATGATAGGATAGGATAGAGGATAGGATAGGATAGAGGATAGGATAGGATAGAGGATAGGATAGGATAGAGGATAGGATAGGATGGTGGATAGTATAGGATGGAGGATAGTATAGGATAGAGGATAGGATAGGATAGAGAATAGGATGGCGGATTGGATAGGATAGAGTATAGGATAGGATAGAGGATAGGATAGGACAGAGGATAGGATATGATAGAGGATAGGATAGTATAGAGGATTGGATAGGATACAGGATAGGATAGGATAGAGGATAGGATAGGATAGAGGATAGGATAGAGGATAGGATAGGATAGAGGATAGGATAGAATGGAGGATAGGATAGAGGATAGGATAGAATGGAGGATAGGATAGGATAGAGGATAGGATAGGATAGAGTATAGGGTAGAGGATGGAGGATAGGATAGGATAGAGGATAGAATAGGATGGATGATAGGATATGACAGAGGATAGGATAGTTTAGAGTATAGGATTGGATAGAGAATAGGATAGGATAGGATATCGGATACGATATGATAGAGGATAGGGTAGGATGGAGGATAGGATAGGATAGAGGATAGGATAGAGGATAGAGGATAGGATTGAGGATAGGATAGAGGATTGGATAGGATAGGGGGTATTAGAGGATAGAGGGTAGGATAGTATAAATGATAGGATAGGATATAGGATTGGATAGGCTAGAGGATAGGATACGATAGAGGATAGGATAGGATAGGATAGAGGATTGGATCGGATAGAGGATTGTATAGGAGAGACGATATTATACTATAGAGGATAGGATATGATAGAGGATAGGATAGGATGGAGTATAGGATAGGATTGAGGATAGGATAGGGTTGAGCATAATATAGGATAGAGGACAGGATAGGATTGAGGATAGGATAGGACAGAGGATAGGATAGTATGAAGAATAGGATAGGATAGGACAGAGAATAGGGTAGGGGATTGGATAGGATAGAGGATAGGAGGCGATAGAGGATAGGATAGCTGATTGGATAGGATAGAGGACTGGAGACGATAGAGGATAGGATAGGATAGAGGATAGGATAGGTCAGAGGATAGGATAGTATAGAGGATAGGATAGGATAGAGGATAGGTTAGGATAGAGGATAGGATGGGATAGAGGATAGGATAGAGGATAGAGGATAGGATAGAGGATAGGATAGAGGATAGGATAGAGGATTGGATAGGATAGCGGATAGGATGGGGACCGAGGGGATATGGGCTTAGTAGTGGTGACTCGGATCCACTACTAGGTATGCCACAGTGGTGGCGGTCATATCCCTAAAATCCTCTACGCTCCACCTCCTCGTGGTGGTCCCTGGGAACACACATAGTTGTGTGTTGCTAACGGAGCGAGGGGTATTCCGCGGGAAGTAGTCCTAATGATGTGTGAGGCGATGCCGGCGGGATCTTCGGATCCTGGCAGGGCCTCCCTTGCCGGTAAGGCTCACACGGAGGGATGAAAAACCGCGGAATGGGTCCTGCGATAACGACCGGGGAGGTCGCCGCAGGGCCCTTGCCGTAAACCGGTGGTCATGTTTTACCGGAACGGTGGTCTTGCCTTAACCGGCCGGGCCGCGAGGATGATAACCTCTATAAAAAATCCCCAACCCTAAGCTTGGTGCGCGGTGAGAGGGTACGCCCTTGTTACAGGGCGTGGCTGGTGGGGTACATCAGCCACTAGCGCACCAACGTCTGGATACCTGGCGAACTCCAGCGGAAATTAGCCTTACCCGGGCAAGGAGGCTCTGCCCGGGCGGACGTGTTTTTTCCTGCCAATCTCGTGGGACCAGAAATGGAAACAAATAACGAAAAAAATCTCGATGTTGTGGGGGAGGCTGCCGATACGGCAGCAGCGACGGTGGGGGAAGAGACGGCAGCGGTCACTGGCGGGGTGGGGATGGCAGCGGTTACTGCCGGGGAAGACGCGGTCGTGGTCATCGCGGACGAGGACTCGGATGGGGATGAAACAATCATCTCCATCTCGAGCTCCGTCGGCTCGATCGTGACGCGCGGGGGCGCGGAGAAGCGGGGCGCGACATCTGGGGTCTCTGACCCCAAGCGTGCCCGGTTAGAGGGGGGGCAGCACACCCGCGGCGGGTCGGTGTCGCGGACGGACCCCGGGGAGGGCTCGTCGGGGACGCCCATCATGGATCTGGCCCTCGGCGGCCGCGCCGAGAGGAGTCAGAAGAGGAGGGTCGGTGACCTCATCGAGCTGGGTGGGAGGATGCCGACAGCGCAGCTAGTAGGGGAGGTGGAGGAGGCGATGTTGAGGGTGGAGAGAGTCTCCACCGTCTCAAAGAGCCTCAAGGGGGACCTGGCTAAAGACTTGCGGGATTGTTCTGCAGTCGCCAGGGCCCACTGCACCACCTTGATGCAGCGGTGCTTTACCGGGATGGCGTGGCAGGGGAGCCAGGAGGTGGCCCGTCTCCGCGAGCAGAACGCGGCCCTCGCGAAGGAGGCGGGTGACCTCCGGTCGAGGCTCCGGTCAACGGAGGCCGGGCGGCGGGCGAACACCGACAGCGGTCGCCGGGCGGGACATGCGCCAATAGGGGAAGCGCCCCGCGCCTCCTCGACAGCGGGGGTCCGTACGCGGGGGACGGAGGCGATGGGGTCGTCGGGGGAGGGAGTGGGAGTTTTGGACTCCGAAGCCCTGCTTCTCCGGGTCGGCGCGCTGATAACGGCCAGGAACCGGGAGCTAGAGGCCCGGATGGAGGAGCGGTTCCGGACGATTCTGGCCGGGTTGGCCCCGGCCCTCCGGGCGGAGGGTAAATCGGCGCGCGAGGCGACGCCGGTGGCTTCTCTGCCGGCGACGTCTGTCACCAAGGGGACTGGACCGGTGGTCGTGTCCAACGTGAGGGTGGTGCCCCCCGTTGTCATTCCGCCACCGGTCGTCCCGGCCTCGTGGATGGAGGTGACGAGCAAGGCGGCGAAGAGGGCCAAGAAGAAGATGGCCGCGGAGGAGGCTGCGGCGAGAGCAGTCGCGGCCGAGGCAGCTGCCGCCGCTTCACGGCTGCAGGCTGCGAGGGAGCCGAGGGCGGCGGGCGGCGCACGAGTGCAGGGCGGCGCGAGCGCGGCGAAGCCCGCCGCCGGGAGGGACGGTGGCCTGGGACGCACCCCCAGAACCGGAGCAGTGGCCATCACCATCCCCGAGAGCTGCAAGCTCACTTATTCGGAGGTGATGGCCAGGGCAAAAGAGAGGGTGGACCTCAAGGCTATCGGGATCGAGTCGGGGGTGCTTCCCAGGCGGTCGAAAACCGGCGGGATCCTCCTGGAGGTCAGGGGCACGGGGTGCCAGGAGAAGGCACGGGCCCTCTCCGGGAGGATCGCCGAGGCGCTTGGGGGGACCGGGGTTAAGGTCTCCCAGGCGGTCAAGCGCGGCGAGGTGCGCGTGGCAGGTCTGGACGACTCGGTGTCGTCCGGGGACGTAGCGGTGGCGCTGGCGGCGGCGGGGGGGTGTTCCGCGGCGGAGTTCCGGGTCGGCGAGATCCGCAGACCCGCCTCGGAGCAGGCGCTGGGCTCCTGTTGGGCCCAGGGCCCCCTCGCGGCCGTCAAGAAAGTGGTGGCGGGAGGCCGGCTGCTGGTCGGCTGGTCCTCGGCCCGCGTCGAGGCGCTGAGGGAGCGGCCCCTCCAATGCTTCCGTTGCTTGGAGACGGGGCACACGCGGGCGACATGCAAGAGCGCGGTCGACAGAGGCGCGTTGTGCTACCGCTGCGGGTCGGCGGAGCACCGGGCTTCGGCCTGCAAGGCCGCCCCCAGGTGTCCGCTCTGCGCGGACCTGGGGAGACCATCGGGCCATAGATTCGGGGCCAAAGCGTGTGCCCCGGCTCCCAGGAGGGGCCGCGCGGCGACGAAAGAGAAGGGCGCGTCTGGGGCTGCAACCGCGCAGCGGCCGCAGACGGCGCCGGGGGCCCGGCCCTCCCAGGGAGGGGACTCTGCAGAGCCCATGTTAGAGTAGGTACTTTTAATCCTACTCCGGTTCTGCAGGCGAACCTCAACCACTCGCGCGCGGCACAGGACCTGTTTGTCCAAGCCGTGCGCGAGTGGGGGGCTGGGCTGGCAGTTGCGGCGGAGCCGTACGCAATCCCCGAACACCCCTTCTGGGTGGGGGACGAGATCGGCTCCGTAGTAATAGTGGCGGGAAGCCGCCCCGGGTCCCCGTCGGTCTCCCTTCTGGAGCGGGGCGAGGGATTCGTGGCGGTGCAATGGGGGGACATCGCGGTTGTCGGGATCTACATCTCGCCGAGCTGTGGCCTCGATCAATTTCGGGGGTTCCTGGGTGGGCTGAACAGCTGCATCGCGCGGTGCAGCGCCCGCCCGGTTCTCGTTTTGGGAGACTTCAATGCCCACGCGGTATCGTGGGGGAGTCCCAGGACGACCACTAGGGGTAGCGAGGTGTTAACCTGGGCGGCCGGCCTGGATCTCCGGTTGATTAACCGGGGATCCACGCCGACGTGCGTGCGTCCGCAGGGGGTCTCGATTGTCGACCTGACATGGGGGACTCCCTCGGCCGTGCGCCGGGTGTCGGGATGGAGGGTGGCCGAGGAGATAGAGATTGCGTCAGACCATACGCCCATCGTCATGGACGTGTGGCCCACCCTCCACGCGCGGGATTCCCGGCCGGGCCGGGGGGACCGACGGCCGCGATGGGCCTTGAAGCGGCTGGACGCGGACGCGTTCGGGGCCGCGGTAGCCGCGGCGACATGGACGGGGCCGGCCCTGTCCGAGCTGGCGCCTGCGCAAGGGGCGAGGCGGCTGCGGGAGGTAATGACGGCGGTGTGCGACACCGCCATGCCCCGCAGCCGGTTCGCCCCCAGGAGGGCGGCGTACTGGTGGTCCGCCTGCATTGCGGAGCTCCGGCGTGCCTGCAATGCCGCGCGGCGTCGGTACGGCCGAGCGCGTAGGAGGCGCGACGACGAGGAGGCGACGGCGAGGCTCGGCGGGGAGTACCGAGCCGCGCTCGGGGTTCTCCGCAGGGCTATCGCGCGGGCCAAGGCCGACGCGTGGTCGGAGCTCGTCGGCATGGTGGACTCCGATCCATGGGGGCGCCCGTACAAGCTTGTCATGAACAAGCTGCGCGCGTGGGCGCCTCCGGTGACGGAGTCGATGGACCCCCACCTGCTCGAGGGAGTGGTGGCGTCCCTCTTCCCGCGAGAGGGGGGACAACTGCGCCGCTCCCATTGGGAACAGGAGCCTCTCTCCTGGTCCGCAGAGTGGGAGGTGTCGGCCGGCGAGCTGGGTGAGGCGATGGCCAGGGCGCGGCGGGTGGGCCGCAAGGCCCCGGGCCCGGACGGGGTGCCGGGCCGCGCGTTGGTCTTGGCCCTGGAGGGGGGACTCGCCACCGAACTCCGGCAGCTGTATAACGGCTGTCTGAGGGAGGGGGTGTTCCCCACGGAGTGGAAGTCGGGCAGGTTGGTCCTCCTTCCGAAGGGGGGCAAGTCCCGGGACTCGCCCTCAGGGTACCGGCCAATTTGTCTGCTGGACGAGGCGGGGAAGTTGTTCGAGCGCGTACTCGTTGGACGCCTCGTCCGGCACCTGTCGGCGGGAGGGGTCCCCGATCTGAGCGGGGTTCAATTCGGCTTCCGGGAGGGTCTCTCCACCGTCGACGCTATTCGGCGGGTGAGGGCTCTCTCGGAGGCCTGTACGAGGGGGGGCGGTGTTGCGTTGGCGATATCCTTGGATATCGCTAACGCGTTCAACACCGTCCCCTGGGATCGGATAATGGAGGCCCTGGTCTTCCACCGGGTGCCTCTGTATCTCAGAAGGGTGATCGGGAGCTATCTCTCCGACAGGGGTATAGAGTATCCCGGCCGGTACGGGATGGTGCGCAGGGGCGTCGTGCGCGGGGTTCCGCAGGGCTCGGTGTTGGGCCCGTTGCTGTGGAATCTTGCGTACGATCGCGTCCTGCGGGAGGAGATGCCTCCCGGGGTCAGCCTGACGTGTTACGCCGACGACACGCTGGTATTGGCCACCGGGAGGTATGCGAAGGAGGCCATCTGCCTGGCGGAGCGCGGCGCGTGGCGCGCGGTGCGCGCGATCCGGTCGCTGGGCCTAGAGGTGTCCGTCGAGAAAACCAGGGCCATGTGGTTTCTCCGCTCGGCCCGGTTGGCGGCGCCTCCCCAGTGCTGGATCTGCGTGGGGGAGGGGATGGTCAAGGTCGGGTCCCAGATGCGGTACCTGGGACTCGAGCTTGACGGCCGGTGGCGTTTTGACCGCCACCTTGAGTCGCTGGCGCCCCGGGCGGAGAGGGCGACCGCTGCGCTCGGTCGCCTTCTCCCGAATCTCGGGGGACCCTGTGGACGGGTGCGTCGTCTGTTCGCGGTGGTGGTGCGAGTTTTGGTCCTGTACGGACCCCTGTATGGGCGCACGATGTCTTGGCTAGGGGGCGCAGTGGCGGCACACGGTCGCTGCTGCGTCGCATCGAGCGCAGGCTGGCCATAGGCATCGTGCGGGGGTACCGCACCATTTCATACGCGACGGCGATGGTGATGTCGGGGCTGATCCCCCTCGAGCTGGAGGCCCGCGTGTTGGCGGATGTGCATACGCACTCCAGGGAACTCCGGCTCCGGGGGGTGGCCCCGGATCAGGCGCGGCTCATGGTGGATGAGCTCAGGCGACATGCTCGGCGGCACGCAGCCCGGGAGTGGCGCGATAGCCTTCCCGGGACGAGGGAGGGCGAGAGGCGGGCCGTTCGGGCCATCCTCCCGGTGTTCGATCAATGGAACAGGGGATGGATGGGGCATAGGGTCTCCTACCGTGTGACGCAGGTGATGAGCGGGCACGGGTGCTTCGGCGACTACCTGTGTCGCATCGGGAGGGAGACCGAGGAGGCGTGTCACCACTGCGGCGAGCCGCGGGACACGGCGCAACACACTCTGGAGGAGTGTCCGGCATGGGGGGGAGAGCGCCGTGCCCTGCGGCGCGCGGTGGGCCACGACCTCTCGCTCCCGGCTGTCGTCGCTGCGGCAGCCGGTGGCGAGGAGGCGTGGAGGGGGTTCGCTTCCTTCTGCGAGCGGGTTATGCTGCGGAAGGAGGCTGCGGAACGGGATCGGGAGCGTAATCACGATCCCGGCCGAAGGGGGGGGGGAGGCGGCGCAGGGTACGCCCCGGGGGCGTACCCCCGTTGCGACGCCTCTGACGCGAGCGGGGACGCCCTTGATGATCTCGAGGCGGGGGATCGGATATCCCCCTACACCCGGTCACCAACGGCGTCCCCGGAGGCCGCCGGGCATCTCGGGCGGGGTCCCGGATGCTCATCGGGCGGCCTAACAGGGGGGGAAGGCGCCACGTCGTCCGTTGCGTGGTGCCTTCGGATAGAGTAGGTACGGGAGGGGGCCGCGTCGCCCCCCCCCGGGTGGTATGCTAAGGCGGGGGCACACCGGATTGACATGCGCGCGCAGAGCACGGGTGTCCCCAGGAGTCTAGGGACGGACGGGGAGGAGTTAGTGGGTATACTCGGCGTTGCACCAACCAGCCGAGGAGTCCCACATAACCCGGACCATCCCCCCCCCGGGGGGGTTCGGGTATCCGTAACGAGATTACCTCCTCGAAAAAAAAAAAAAAAAAAAAAAAAAATAGGATAGCGGATAGGATAGGATATAGGATTGGATAGCATAGAGGATAGGATAGAGGATAGGATAGAGGATTGGATCGGATAGAGGATTGTATAGGATAGAGGATATTATAGGATAGAGGATAGGATAGGATAGAGGATAGGATGGGATAGAGGATAGGATAGAGGATAGAGGATAGGATTGAGGATAGGATAGAGGATTGGATAGGATAGAGGATAGGATACGATAGAGGATAGGATAGGATAGGATAGAGGATTGGATCGGATAGAGGATTGTATAGGATAGAGGATAGGATAGGATAGGGGATTGGATACGATAGAGGATAGGATAGGATAGAGGATAGGATAGGATAGAGGATAGGATAGGATAGAGGATAGGATAGGATAGAGGATAGGATAGGATAGGATAGAGGATTGGATCGGATAGAGGATTGTATAGGATAGAGGATATTATAGGATAGAGGATAGGATATGATAGAGGATAGGATAGGATGGAGTATAGGATAGGATTGAGGATAGGATAGGGTTGAGCATAACATAGGATAGAGGACAGGATAGGATTGAGGATAGGATAGGACAGAGGATAGGATAGTATGGAGAATAGGATAGGATAGGACAGAGAAAAGGGTAGTTGATTGGATAGGATAGAGGATAGGAGGCGATAGAGGATAGGATAGGTGATTGGATAGGATAGAGGACTGGAGACGATAGAGGATAGGATAGGATAGAGGATAGGATAGGTCAGAGGATAGGATAGTATAGAGGATAGGATAGGATAGAGGATAGGTTAGGATAGAGGATAGGATAGGATAGAGGATAGGATTGGATAGAGGATAGGATAGAGGATAGAGGATAGGATTGAGGATAGGATAGAGGCTTGGATAGGATAGGGGGTATTAGAGGATAGAGGGTAGGATAGTATAGCGGATAGGATAGGATATAGGATTGGATAGGATAGAGGATAGGATACGATAGAGGATAGGATAGGATAGGATAGAGGATTGGATCGGATAGAGGATTGTATAGGATAGAGGATAGGATAGGATAGGGGATTGGATACGATAGAGGATAGGATAGGATAGAGGATAGGATAGGATAGAGGATAGGATAGGATAGAGGATAGGTTAGGATAGAGGATAGGATGGGATAGAGGATAGGATAGAGGATAGAGGATAGGATAGAGGATAGGATAGAGGATAGGATAGAGGATTGGATAGGATAGCGGATAGGATAGGATATAGGATTGGATAGCATAGAGGATAGGAGAGAGGATAGGATAGAGGATTGGATCGGATAGAGGATTGTATAGGATAGAGGATATTATAGGATAGAGGATAGGATAGGATAGAGGATAGGATGGGATAGAGGATACAATAGAGGATAGAGGATAGGATTGAGGATAGGATAGAGGATTGGATAGGATAGGGGGTATTAGAGGATAGAGGGTAGGATAGTATAGCGGATAGGATAGGATATAGGATTGGATAGGATAGAGGATAGGATACGATAGAGGATAGGATAGGATAGGATAGAGGATTGGATCGGATAGAGGATTGTATAGGATAGAGGATAGGATAGGATAGGGGATTGGATACGATAGAGGATAGGATAGGATAGAGGATAGGTTAGGATAGAGGATAGGATAGGATAGAGGATAGGATAGGATAGAGGATAGGATAGAATAGAGGATAGGATAGGATAGAGGATAGGATAGGATAGAGGATAGGATAGGATAGAGGATAGGATAGGATTGAGGATAGGATAGGCTAGAGGATAGGATAGGATAGAGGATAGGATAGGATAGAGGATAGGATCGGATAGAGGATAGGATAGGATAGAGGATAGGATAGGATAGAGAATAGGATAGGATAGAGGATAGGATAGGATAGGATATGATGGAGGATAGGATAGGATAGAGGATAGGATAGGGTAGAGGATAGGATAGGATGGAGGATAGTATAGGATGGAGGATAGTATAGGATAGAGGATAGGATAGGATAGAGGATAGGATAGGATAGAGGATAGGATAGAATAGAGGATAGGATAGGATAGAGGATAGGATAGGATAGAGGATAGGATAGGATAGAGGATAGGATAGGATAGAGGATAGGATAGGATAGAGGATAGGATAGGATAGAGGATAGGATAGGATAGAGGATAGGATAGGATTGAGGATAGGATAGGATGGAGGATAGGATAGGATAGAGGATAGGATAGGATAGAGGATAGGATCGGATAGAGGATAGGATAGGATAGAGGATAGGATAGGATAGAGGATAGGATAGGATAGAGGATAGGATAGGATAGGATAGGATAGAGGATAGGATAGAATAGAGGATAGGATAGAGGATAGGATAGGATAAAGGATAGGATCGGATAAAGGATAAGATAGCATAGAGGATCGGATCGTATAGAGGATAGGAAAGGGGATTGGGTAGTATAGAGGAGAGGATATGATAGAGGATAGGATAGGGTAGAGGATAGTATAGGATAGAGGATAGGATAGGATAGAGGATAGTATAGGAAAAATGATATTATAGGATAGAGGATAGGATAGGATAGCGGAGACGATAGAGGAAAGGATAGGATAGAGGATAGGATAGGGTAGAGGATAGGATAGAAAATAGGATAGGATAGAGGATAGGATAGGATAGAGGGTAGGATCAGATAGAGGATAAGATAGGATAGAGGATAGGATAGGATAGAGGACAGTATAGGATAGGATAGAGGATAGGATAGGGTTGAGGATAGGATACGATTCAGGATAGGATAGGATAGTGGATAGGATAGGGGATTGGATAGGATAGAGGATAGGATAGGATAGGATAGGATAGGATAGAGGATAGGATAGGGTAGAAGATAGGATAGGATAGGATAGAGGATAGGATAGGGTAGAGGATAGGATCGGATAGAGGATAGGATAGGGTAGAGGATAGGATCGGATAGAGGATAGGATTGGGGATTGGATAGGATAGAGTATAGGATAGGGTAGATGATAGGATAGGATAGAGGATCGGATAGGATAGAGGATAGGACAGGATAGAGGATAGGATAGGATAGAGGATAGGATAGGATAGAGGATAGGATAGGATAGGATAGGATAGAGGATAGGATAGGGTTGAGGATAGGATAGAGGATAGGATAGGATAGAGGATAGGATAGAGAATAGGATAGGATAGGATAGAGGATAGGATCGGATAGAGGATAGGATAGGGTAGAGTATAGGATACAGAATAGGATAGGATAGAGGATAGGATAGGATAGAGGATAGGATCGGATAGAGGATAAGATAGCATAGAGGATAGGATAGTATAGAGGATAGGATCGTTTAGAGGATAGGATACGATAGAGGATAGGATAGGGGATAGGATCGAGGATTGGATAGGATAGAGGATAGGATACGATAGAGGATAGGATAGGGTAGAGTATAGGATACAGAATAGGATAGGATAGAGGATAGGATAGGGTAGAGGATAGGATAGTATAGAGGATAGGATCGGATAGAGGATAGGATACGATAGAGGATAGGATAGAGGATAGGATATAATAGAGGATAGGATCGGATAGAGGATAAGATAGCATAGAGGATAGGATAGTATAGAGGATAGGATAGGATAGAGGATCGGATAGGATAGAGGATAGGATAGGATAGAGGATAGGATAGGGTAGAGGATCGGATAGGATAGAGGATAGGATAGGATAGAGGATAGGATAGAGTAGATGATAGGATAGGATAGAGGATCGGATAGGATAGAGGATAGGATAGGATAGAGGATAGGATAGGGTAGAGGAAAGGATAGGATAGGATAGAGGATAGGATAGGGTTGAGGATAGGATAGGATTGAGGATAGGATAGGATAGTGGATAGGATAGGGGATTGGATAGGATAGAGGATAGGATAGGATAGGATAGATGATAGTATAGGATAGAGGATAGGATAGGATTGAGGATAGGATAGGATAGTGGATAGGATAGGACAGAGCAGACGATAGAGGATAGGATAGAGGATAGGAAAGGATAGAGGATCGGATAGGATAGAGGATAGGATAAGATAGAGGATAGGATAGGGTAGATGATAGGATAGGATAGAGGATCGGATAGGATAGAGGATAGGATAGGATAGAGGATAGGATAGGATTGAGGATAGGATAGGATAGTGGATAGGATAGGATAGAGCAGACGATAGAGGATAGGATAGAGAATATGATACGATAGATGATATTATAGGATGGAGGATAGGATAGGGTAGAGGATAGGATAGAGGATAGGATAGGTTTGAGGATAGGATAGGATAGTGGATAGGATAGGATAGAGCAGACGATAGAGGACAGGATAGAGAATATGATAGGATAGATGATAGTATAGGATGGAGGATAGGATAGGGTAGAGGATAGTATAGGATAAATGATATTATAGGATAGAGGATAGGATAGGGTAGAGGATAGGATAGAGAATAGGATAGGATGGAGGATAGGATAGGATACAGGATATGATCGGATAGAGGATAGGATACGATAGAGGATAGGATAGAGGATTGGATAGGATAGAGGATAGGATACGATAGAGGATAGTATAGGATAGAGGATAGTTTCGGATAGATGATAGGATAGGGGATTGTATAGAATAGAGGATAGGATAGGATAGAGGATAAGATACGATAGAGGATAGTATAGGATAGAGGATAGGATAGGATAGGGAATAGTATAGGATAGCTGATACTATAGGATAGAGGATAGGATAGGATAGAGGACATGATACGATAGGACATGAGGATAGAATAGGGTAGAGAATAGGATAGGATAGAGGATAGGATAGGGGATTGGGTAGTATAGAGGAGAGGATAGGATAGAGGATAGGATAGGGTAGAGGATAGGATAGAGAATAGTATAGGATAGAGGATAGGATAGGATAGAAGATAGGTTCGGATAGATGATAGGATAGGGAATTGGATAGAATAGAGGGTAGGATAGGATAGAGGATAGGATACGATAGAGGATAGTATAGAATAGAGGATAGGATAGGATAGAGGATAGGATCGGATAGGGGATAGGATAGGTGATTGGGTAGTATAGAGGAGAGGATAGGATAGAGGATAGGATAGGGTAGAGGATAGGATAGGATAGAGGATAGGATAGGGTAGAGTATAGGATACAGAATAGGATAGGATAGAGGATAGGATAGGATAGAGGATATTATAGGATAGAGGATAGGATAGGATACAGGATAGGATAGGATAGAGGATAGGAGAGGATTCATGATAGGACAGGATAGAGGATAGGATAGGGGATTGGATAGGATAGAGGATAGGATAGGATAGAGGATAGGATAGAGAATAGGATAGGATAGGATAGAGGATAGGATCGGATAGAGGATAGGATAGGGTAGAGTATAGGATACAGAATAGGATAGGATAGAGGATAGGATAGGATAGAGGATAGGATAGGCTAGAGGATAGGATAGGATAGAGGATAGGATAGGATAGAGGATAGGATAGGATAGAGGATAGGATAGGATAGAGGATTGGATCGGATAGAGGATTGTGTAGGATAGAGGATATTATAGGATAGAGGATAGGATATGATAGAGGATAGGATAGGATGGAGTATAGGATAGGATTGAGGATAGGATAGGGTTGAGCATAACATAGGATAGAGGACAGGATAGGATTGAGGATAGGATAGGACAGAGGATAGGATAGTATGGAGAATAGGATAGGATAGGACAGAGAATAGGGTAGGGGATTGGATAGGATAGAGGATAGGAGGCGATAGAGGATAGGATAGGTGATTGGATAGGATAGAGGACTGGAGACGATAGAGGATAGGATAGGATAGAGGATAGGATAGGTCAGAGGATAGGATAGTATAGGGGATAGGATAGGATAGAGGATAGGTTAGGATAGAGGATAGGATGGGATAGAGGATAGGATAGAGGATAGAAGATAGGATTGAGGATAGGATAGAGGATTGGATAGGATAGGGGGTATTAGAGGATAGAGGGTAGGATAGTATAGCGGATAGGATAGGATATAGGATTGGATAGGATAGAGGATAGGATACGATAGAGGATAGGATAGGATAGGATAGAGGATTGGATCGGATAGAGGATTGTATAGGATAGAGGATAGGATAGGATAGGGGATTGGATACGATAGAGGATAGGATAGGATAGAGGATAGGATAGGATAGAGCATGGGATAGGATAGAGGATAGGATAGGATAGAGGATAGGATAGGATAGAGGATAGAATAGGATAAAGGATAGGATAGGATAGGATAGAGGATAGGATAGGATAGAGGATAGGATAGGATAGAGGATAGGATAGAGGATAGGATAGGATAGGATAGGATAGAGGATAGGATAGGATAGAGGATAGGATAGGATAGAGGATAGGATAGGATAGAGCATGGGATAGGATAGAGGATAGGATAGGATAGAGGATAGGATAGGATAGAGCATGGGATAGGATAGAGGATAGGATAGGATAGAGGATAGGATAGGATAGAGGATAGAATAGGATAAAGGATAGGATAGGATAGGATAGAGGATAGGATAGAGGATAGGATAGGATAGGATAGAGGATAGGATAGGGTTGAGGATAGGATAGGATTGAGGATAGGATAGGATAGGATAGAGGATAGGATAGGATATAGGATTGGATAGGATAGGGGGTATTAGAGGATAGAGGGTAGGATAGTATAGCGGATAGGATAGGATATAGGATTGGATAGGATAGAGGATAGGATATTATTGAGGATACGATAGGATAGAGGATAGGATAGGATAGAGGATAGGACAGGATAGAGGATAGGATAGGATAGAGGATAGGATAGGATTGAGGATAGGATAGGATAGAGGATAGGATAGGATAGAGGATAGGATAGGATAGAGGATAGGATAGGATAGAGGATAGGATAGGATAGAGGATTCGATATTATAGAGGATAGGATAGGATAGAGGGTAGGAGAGGATTAAGGATAGGATAGGATAGTGGATAGGATAGGATAGAACAGACGATAGAGGATAGGATAGAGAATAGTATAGAATAGATGATATTATAGGATAGAGGATAGGATAGGATAGAGGATAGGATCAGATAGAGGATAGGATAGGGGATTGGATAGGGTAGAGGATAGGATAGGATAGAGGATAGGATAGGGGATTGGATAGGGTAGAGGATAGGATAGGATAGAGGATAGGATAGGGTAGAGGATAGGATTGGATAGGATAGAGGATATGATAGGATAGAAGATAGGATAGGATAGAGGATAGGATAGGATAGAGGATAGGATCGGATAGAGGATAGGATACGATAGAGGATAGTATAGGATAGAGGATAGGATAGGATAGAGGATAGGATAGAGGATAGGATAGAGGATAGGATAGAGGATAGGATAGGATAGGATAGGATAGAGGATAGGATAGGATAGAGGATAGGATAGGATAGAGGATAGGATAGGATAGAGCATGGGATAGGATAGAGGATAGGATAGGATAGAGGATAGGATAGGATAGAGCATGGGATAGGATAGAGGATAGGATAGGATAGAGGATAGGATAGGATAGAGCATGGGATAGGATAGAGGATAGGATAGGATAGAGGATAGGATAGGATAGAGGATAGAATAGGATAAAGGATAGGATAGGATAGGATAGAGGATAGGATAGAGGATAGGATAGGATAGGATAGAGGATAGGATAGGGTTGAGGATAGGATAGGATTGAGGATAGGATAGGATAGGATAGAGGATAGGATAGGATAGAGGATAGGATAGGATAGAGGATTCGATATTATAGAGGATAGGATAGGATAGAGGGTAGGAGAGGATTAAGGATAGGATAGGATAGTGGATAGGATAGGATAGAACAGACGATAGAGGATAGGATAGAGAATAGTATAGAATAGATGATATTATAGGATAGAGGATAGGATAGGATAGAGGATAGGATCAGATAGAGGATAGGATAGGGGATTGGATAGGGTAGAGGATAGGATAGGATAGAGGATAGGATAGGGGATTGGATAGGGTAGAGGATAGGATAGGATAGAGGATAGGATAGGGTAGAGGATAGGATTGGATAGGATAGAGGATATGATAGGATAGAAGATAGGATAGGATAGAGGATAGGATAGGATAGAGGATAGGATCGGATAGAGGATAGGATACGATAGAGGATAGTATAGGATAGAGGATAGGATACGATAGAGGATAGTATAGGATAGGGGATAGGATAGGATAGAGAATAGTATAGGATAGAGGATAGGATAGGATAGAGGATACGATTTTATAGAGGATAGGATAGGATTGGGGATAGGATAGGATAGAGGATAGGATAGGATAGAGGATAGGATCGGATAGACGATAGTAAAGGGGATTGGATCGGATAGAGGATAGGATAGGATAGAGGATAGGATAGGATAGAGGATAGAATAGGATAAAGGATAGGATAGGATAGGATAGAGGATAGGATAGAGGATAGGATAGGATAGGATAGAGGATAGGATAGGATAGAGCATGGGATAGGATAGAGGATAGGATAGGATAGAGGATAGGATAGGATAGAGCATGGGATAGGATAGAGGATAGGATAGGATAGAGGATAGGATAGGATAGAGGATAGAATAGGATAAAGGATAGGATAGGATAGGATAGAGGATAGGATAGATGATAGGATAGGATAGGATAGAGGATAGGATAGGGTTGAGGATAGGATAGGATTGAGGATAGGATAGGATAGGATAGGATAGAGGATAGGATAGGATATAGGATTGGATAGGATAGGGGGTATTAGAGGATAGAGGGTAGGATAGTATAGCGGATAGGATAGGATATAGGATTGGATAGGATAGAGGATAGGATATTATTGAGGATACGATAGGATAGAGGATAGGATAGGATAGAGGATAGGACAGGATAGAGGATAGGATAGGATAGAGGATAGGATAGGATAGAGGATAGGATAGGATAGAGGATAGTATAGGATAGAGAATAGGATAGGATATATGATATTATAGTATAGAGAATAGGATAGGATAGAGGATACGATAATATAGAGGATAGGATAGGATAGAGGATAGGATAGGGGATTGGATAGGATAGGATAGAGGATACGATATTATACAAGATACTATAGGATAGATGATAGGATAGGATAGAGGATAGGATAGGATAGAGGATAGGATAGGATAGAGGATAGGATAGGATAGAGGATAGGATAGGATAGAGGATAGGATAGGATTGAAGATAGGATAGGCTAGAGGATAGGATAGGATAGAGGATAGGATAGGATAGAGGATAGGATAGGATAGAGGATAGGATAGGATAGAGGATTGGATCGGATAGAGGATTGTATAGGATAGAGGATATTATAGGATAGAGGATAGGATATGATAGAGGATAGGATAGGATGGAGTATAGGATAGGATTGAGGATAGGATAGGGTTGAGCATAACATAGGATAGAGGACAGGATAGGATTGAGGATAGGATAGGACAGAGGATAGGATAGTATGGAGAATAGGATAGGATAGGACAGAGAATAGGGTAGGGGATTGGATAGGATAGGATAGAGGATACGATATTATACAAGATACTATAGGATAGATGATAGGATAGGATAGAGGATAGGATAGGATAGAGGATAGGATAGGATTGAGGATAGGATAGGATAGAGGATAGGATAGGATAGAGGATAGGATAGGATAGAGGATAGGATAGGATAGAGGATAGGATAGGATAGAGGATTCGATATTATAGAGGATAGGATAGGATAGAGGGTAGGAGAGGATTAAGGATAGGATAGGATAGTGGATAGGATAGGATAGAACAGACGATAGAGGATAGGATAGAGAATAGTATAGAATAGATGATATTATAGGATAGAGGATAGGATAGGATAGAGGATAGTATCAGATAGAGGATAGGATAGGGGATTGGATAGGGTAGAGGATAGGATAGGATAGAGGATAGGATAGGGGATTGGATAGGGTAGAGGATAGGATAGGATAGAGGATAGGATAGGGTAGAGGATAGGATTGGATAGGATAGAGGATATGATAGGATAGAAGATAGGATAGGATAGAGGATAGGATAGGATAGAGGATAGGATCGGATAGACGATAGTAAAGGGGATTGGATCGGATAGAGGATAGGATAGGATAGAGGATAGGATATGATAGGATAGATGATAGGATAGGATAGAGGATAGGATAGGATAGAGGATACGATAGGATAGAGGATAGGATTGGATAGAGCATGGGATAGGATAGAGGATAGGATAGGATAGAGGATAGGATAGGATAGAGGATAGAATAGGATAAAGGATAGGATAGGATAGGATAGAGGATAGGATGGGATAGAGGATAGGATGGGATAGAGGATAGGATAGGATAGAGGATAGGATAGGATAGAGGATAGGATAGGATAGAGGATAGGATAGGATAGAGGATAGGATAGAGGATAGGATAGGATAGGATAGGATAGGATAGAGGATAGGATAGGATAGAGGATAGGATAGGATAGAGGATAGGATAGGATAGAGCATGGGATAGGATAGAGGATAGGATAGGATAGAGGATAGGATAGGATAGAGCATGGGATAGGATAGAGGATAGGATAGGATAGAGGATAGGATAGGATAGAGGATAGAATAGGATAAAGGATAGGATAGGATAGGATAGAGGATAGGATAGAGGATAGGATAGGATAGGATAGAGGATAGGATAGGATAGAGCATGGGATAGGATAGAGGATAGGATAGGATAGAGGATAGGATAGGATAGAGCATGGGATAGGATAGAGGATAGGATAGGATAGAGGATAGGATAGGATAGAGGATAGAATAGGATAAAGGATAGGATAGGATAGGATAGAGGATAGGCTAGAGGATAGGATAGGATAGGATAGAGGATAGGATAGGGTTGAGGATAGGATAGGATTGAGGATAGGATAGGATAGGATAGGATAGAGGATAGGATAGGATATAGGATTGGATAGGATAGGGGGTATTAGAGGATAGAGGGTAGGATAGTATAGCGGATAGGATAGGATATAGGATTGGATAGGATAGAGGATAGGATATTATTGAGGATACGATAGGATAGAGGATAGGATAGGATAGAGGATAGGACAGGATAGAGGATAGGATAGGATAGAGGATAGGATAGGATAGAGGATAGGATAGGATAGAGGATAGTATAGGATAGAGAATAGGATAGGATATATGATATTATAGTATAGAGAATAGGATAGGATAGAGGATACGATAATATAGAGGATAGGATAGGATAGAGGATAGGATAGGGGATTGGATAGGATAGGATAGAGGATACGATATTATACAAGATACTATAGGATAGATGATAGGATAGGATAGAGGATAGGATAGGATAGAGGATAGGATAGGATAGAGGATAGGATAGGATAGAGGATAGGATAGGATAGAGGATACGATAGGATTGAAGATAGGATAGGCTAGAGGATAGGATAGGATAGAGGATAGGATAGGATAGAGGATAGGATAGGATAGAGGATAGGATAGGATAGAGGATTGGATCGGATAGAGGATTGTATAGGATAGAGGATATTATAGGATAGAGGATAGGATATGATAGAGGATAGGATAGGATGGAGTATAGGATAGGATTGAGGATAGGATAGGGTTGAGCATAACATAGGATAGAGGACAGGATAGGATTGAGGATAGGATAGGACAGAGGATAGGATAGTATGGAGAATAGGATAGGATAGGACAGAGAATAGGGTAGGGGATTGGATAGGATAGAGGATAGGAGGCGATAGAGGATAGGATAGGTGATTGGATAGGATAGAGGACTGGAGACGATAGAGGATAGGATAGGATAGAGGATAGGATAGGTCAGAGGATAGGATAGTATAGAGGATAGGATAGGATAGAGGATAGGTTAGGATAGAGGATAGGATGGGATAGAGGATAGGATAGAGGATAGAAGATAGGATTGAGGATAGGATAGAGGATTGGATAGGATAGGGGGTATTAGAGGATAGAGGGTAGGATAGTATAGCGGATAGGATAGGATATAGGATTGGATAGGATAGAGGATAGGATACGATAGAGGATAGGATAGGATAGGATAGAGGATTGGATCGGATAGAGGATTGTATAGGATAGAGGATAGGATAGGATAGGGGATTGGATACGATAGAGGATAGGATAGGATAGAGGATAGGATAGGATAGAGCATGGGATAGGATAGAGGATAGGATAGGATAGAGGATAGGATAGGATAGAGGATAGAATAGGATAAAGGATAGGACAGGATAGGATAGAGGATAGGATAGGATAGAGGATAGGATAGGATAGAGGATAGGATAGAGGATAGGATAGGATAGAGGATAGAATAGGATAAAGGATAGGACAGGATAGGATAGAGGATAGGATAGGATAGAGGATAGGATAGGATAGAGGATAGGATAGAGGATAGGATAGGATAGGATAGGATAGAGGATAGGATAGGATAGAGGATAGGATAGGATAGAGGATAGGATAGGATAGAGCATGGGATAGGATAGAGGATAGGATAGGATAGAGGATAGGATAGGATAGAGCATGGGATAGGATAGAGGATAGGATAGGATAGAGGATAGGATAGGATAGAGGATAGAATAGGATAAAGGATAGGATAGGATAGGATAGGGGATAGGATAGAGGATAGGATAGGATAGGATAGAGGATAGGATAGGGTTGAGGATAGGATAGGATTGAGGATAGGATAGGATAGGATAGAGGATAGGATAGGATATAGGATTGGATAGGATAGGGGGTATTAGAGGATAGAGGGTAGGATAGTATAGCGGATAGGATAGGATATAGGATTGGATAGGATAGAGGATAGGATATTATTGAGGATACGATAGGATAGAGGATAGGATAGGATAGAGGATAGGACAGGATAGAGGATAGGATAGGATAGAGGATAGGATAGGATAGAGGATAGGATAGGATAGAGGATAGTATAGGATAGAGAATAGGATAGGATATATGATATTATAGTATAGAGAATAGGATAGGATAGAGGATACGATAATATAGAGGATAGGATAGGATAGAGGATAGGATAGGGGATTGGATAGGATAGGATAGAGGATACGATATTATACAAGATACTATAGGATAGATGATAGGATAGGATAGAGGATAGGATAGGATAGAGGATAGGATAGGATAGAGGATAGGATAGGATAGAGGATAGGATAGGATAGAGGATAGGATAGGATTGAAGATAGGATAGGCTAGAGGATAGGATAGGATAGAGGATAGGATAGGATAGAGGATAGGATAGGGTTGAGGATAGGATAGGATTGAGGATAGGATAGGATAGAGGATAGGATAGGATAGAGGATAGGATAGGATAGAGGATAGGATAGGATAGAGGATAGGATAGGATAGAGGATAGGATAGGATAGAGGATAGGATAGGATAGAGGATAGGATAGGATAGGATATGATAGAGGATAGGATAGGATAGAGGATAGGATAGGATAGAGGATAGGATAGGATAGGATATGATAGAGGATAGGATAGGATAGAGGATAGGATAGGGTAGAGGATAGTATAGGATGGAGGATAGTATAGGATAGAGGATAGTATAGGATAGAGGATAGGATAGGATAGAGAATAGGATGGCGGATTGGATAGGATAGAGTATAGGATAGGATAGAGGATAGGATAGGACAGAGGATAGGATAGGCTAGAGGATAGGATAGGATAGAGGATAGGATAGGATAGAGGATAGGATAGGATAGAGGATAGGATAGGATAGAGGATAGGATAGGATAGAGGATAGGATAGGATTGAAGATAGGATAGGCTAGAGGATAGGATAGGATAGAGGATAGGATAGGATAGAGGATAGGATAGAGGATAGGATAAAGAATTGGATAGGATAGGGGGTATTATAGGATAGAGGGTAGGATAGGATAGTGGATAGGATAGGATATAGGATTGGATAGGATAGAGGATAGGATACAATAGAGGATAGGATAGGATTGAGGATAGGATAGGGTTGAGCATAACATAGGATAGAGGATAGGATAGGATAGAGGATAGGATAGGATAGAGTATAGGATAGGATAGAGGATAGGATGGGATAGAGGATAGGATAGGATAGAGGATAGGATAGGATAGAATAGAGGATTGGATCGGATAGAGGATTGTATAGGATAGATGATATTATAGGATAGAGGATAGGATATGATAGAGGATAGAATAGGACAGAGGATAGGATAGTATAGAGAATAGGATAGGATAGGATAGAGAATAGGGTAGGGGATTGGATAGGATAGAGGATAGGAGACGATAGAGGATAGGATAGGTGATTGGATAGGATAGAGGACTGGAGACGACAGAGGATAGGATAGGATATAGGATAGGATAGGACAGAGGATAGGATAGTATAGAGAATAGGATAGGATAGAGGTTAGGATAGGATTGAGGATAGGATGGGATAGAGGATAGGATAGAGGATAGGATAGAGGTTTGGATAGGATAGGGGGTATTATAGGATAGAGGGTAGGATAGGATAGCGGATAGGATAGGATATAGGATTGGATACGATAGAGGATAGGATACGATAGAGGATAGGATAGGATAGGATAGAGGATTGGATCGGATAGAGGATATTATAGGATAGAGGATAGGATATGATAGAGGATAGGATAGGATGGAGTATAGGATAGGATTGAGGATGAGAGCGAATCGAAATCTCACCGAGCAAACATCGTAAGAGAGTATAGAAACGCGAAAATTTCAACCGCACTCGCGAGTTTTACTTTAATTTATTCGTACTCGATAGAATTAGTATGAGTACATATAAAAGTAAAAAGTGAGTGGAAAGTTTAAAGTCAAAAGGATTATAAAAGCCGAAAAGTGAATAAAGACGCGAGTTACACGGAAACCGGGTCAAAAGCCCCTCAGGGGCGGATAAACTGCTTTAATTCGAAATTAAATAATTGAATAACAATTGTATAATTCGTAAGAAAATAGCAGATCATTAAGTATAGAAACTCGAAAAACCAAACGCGAATACCTGAAAAAGAAAAAGAAAAGATTAAACTCTTAAAAGATAAAAACAGGAATACTTACGTGAAAAAAGATACTTTCAGCAAAATCCGGGTAACGGGAGTGCCGAAAAGCCGAAAAACTGCAACTCTTCGGGTAAAATAGCACCGTGCATCTACCTCGGGAACAGCAATACCTGAAAAGAAATAAAAAAGATTAGAAACTCGTTAAAAATAATAGAAATTTCAATTAGATTCGAAAAATTAATAATTAATTAAAACCAGTGAAAAAAGGTGTAGAAAAAACGACCAAGTACACTCGAGACATAGTTACCAAGAACTTTCAAGTGTCTAGTGACGTGAGAGAGAGAGAGAGAGAAAGACAAAGAACAATAGAGGATAGAGAACACCCGAAAGGCCCGGCGGTAAAGGTCCACACACAACGTGAGGGGTCGGTCTAACGGTCAATCTAAAAGTAAGGTAGGAATTAGAAAGAACTTATACCACAGAGGGATAGCCAGGGTAATAAGTACACCGGATATAAAGTTTTAGAATATCGGACAGAAACGGGGGGAACTCGAATATAGGCCGATCATAATAAAATTTTAGGAGGGTCTATTTCGGAGGGTGGCGAGTCGAAGGGGGCCGGAAAGGAGAACTTATTCTCCCCCCCTGAAAACCTTTTTGCTCTACACCCACCCATTTCGGAGATATAGCGATTAGCAGGCTTATTTTACGGAATTTAGGGAAACGGACCAGACGAAAGTAAAGAGCTCGCCTGTACCTTTACAACGAGCCGCTGAACGCCGGAATCGGTTATAGTTTAAAATTAGCGTGCATACCGGGTGACCAAATA
>NW_027489290.1:52500-58046 GCF_050948215.1 Halictus rubicundus | reverse complement strand
TCTAGGACCGATACGGAAAAAGTTTCCTCTTGGCGGTGGGACTTAGAAAAATTTTCGTCGAACGTCCGACGGAGTAGCACATCCGTCCATTATTTGCTAATAACTCGATAAATAATAATTGTAGCGAGTTTGGTGTTATGATATATATTGTTAGAAACCGTCTATATTACAGTGATATCACGTCGAAAATCGTCTAGGACCGATAGGGAAAAAGTTTCCTCTTGGCGGTGGGACTTAGAAAAATTTTCGTCGAACGTCCGACGGAGTAGCACATCCGTCCATTATTTGCTAATAACTCGATAAATAATAATTGTAGCGAGTTTGGTGTTATGATATATATTGTTAGAAACCGTCTATATTACAGTGATATCACGTCGAAAATCGTCTAGGACCGATAGGGAAAAAGTTTCCTCTTGGCGGTGGGACTTAGAAAAATTTCCAGAGTTTTGTCGACGGAGTAGCACATCCGTCCATTATTTGCTAATAACTCGATAAATAATAATTGTAGCGAGTTTGGTGTTATGATATATATTGTTAGAAACCGTCTATATTACAGTGATATCACGTCGAAAATCGTCTAGGACCGATACGGAAAAAGTTTCCTCTTAGCGGTGGGACTTAGAAAAATTTCCAGAGTTTTGTCGACGGAGTAGCACATCCGTCCATTATTTGCTAATAACTCGATAAATAATAATTGTAGCGAGTTTGGTGTTATGATATATATTGTTAGAAACCGTCTATATTACAGTGATATCACGTCGAAAATCGTCTAGGACCGATAGGGAAAAAGTTTCCTCTTGGCGGTGGGACTTAGAAAAATTTCCAGAGTTTTGTCGACGGAGTAGCACATCCGTCCATTATTTGCTAATAACTCGATAAATAATAATTGTAGCGAGTTTGGTGTTATGATATATATTGTTAGAAACCGTCTATATTACAGTGATATCACGTCGAAAATCGTCTAGGACCGATACGGAAAAAGTTTCCTCTTGGCGGTGGGACTTAGAAAAATTTCCAGAGTTTTGTCGACGGAGTAGCACATCCGTCCATTATTTGCTAATAACTCGATAAATAATAATTGTAGCGAGTTTGGTGTTATGATATATATTGTTAGAAACCGTCTATATTACAGTGATATCACGTCGAAAATCGTCTAGGACCGATAGGGAAAAAGTTTCCTCTTGGCGGTGGGACTTAGAAAAATTTCCAGAGTTTTGTCGACGGAGTAGCACATCCGTCCATTATTTGCTAATAACTCGATAAATAATAATTGTAGCGAGTTTGGTGTTATGATACATATTGTTAGAAACCGTCTATATTACAGTGATATCACGTCGAAAATCGTCTAGGACCGATACGGAAAAAGTTTCCTCTTAGCGGTGGGACTTAGAAAAATTTTCGTCGAACGTCCGACGGAGTAGCACATCCGTCCATTATTTGCTAATAACTCGATAAATAATAATTGTAGCGAGTTTGGTGTTATGATATATATTGTTAGAAACCGTCTATATTACAGTGATATCACGTCGAAAATCGTCTAGGACCGATACGGAAAAAGTTTCCTCTTAGCGGTGGGACTTAGAAAAATTTCCAGAGTTTTGTCGACGGAGTAGCACATCCGTCCATTATTTGCTAATAACTCGATAAATAATAATTGTAGCGAGTTTGGTGTTATGATACATATTGTTAGAAACCGTCTATATTACAGTGATATCACGTCGAAAATCGTCTAGGACCGATACGGAAAAAGTTTCCTCTTAGCGGTGGGACTTAGAAAAATTTTCGTCGAACGTCCGACGGAGTAGCACATCCGTCCATTATTTGCTAATAACTCGATAAATAATAATTGTAGCGAGTTTGGTGTTATGATATATATTGTTAGAAACCGTCTATATTACAGTGATATCACGTCGAAAATCGTCTAGGACCGATACGGAAAAAGTTTCCTCTTGGCGGTGGGACTTAGAAAAATTTTCGTCGAACGTCCGACGGAGTAGCACATCCGTCCATTATTTGCTAATAACTCGATAAATAATAATTGTAGCGAGTTTGGTGTTATGATATATATTGTTAGAAACCGTCTATATTACAGTGATATCACGTCGAAAATCGTCTAGGACCGATAGGGAAAAAGTTTCCTCTTGGCGGTGGGACTTAGAAAAATTTTCGTCGAACGTCCGACGGAGTAGCACATCCGTCCATTATTTGCTAATAACTCGATAAATAATAATTGTAGCGAGTTTGGTGTTATGATATATATTGTTAGAAACCGTCTATATTACAGTGATATCACGTCGAAAATCGTCTAGGACCGATAGGGAAAAAGTTTCCTCTTGGCGGTGGGACTTAGAAAAATTTCCAGAGTTTTGTCGACGGAGTAGCACATCCGTCCATTATTTGCTAATAACTCGATAAATAATAATTGTAGCGAGTTTGGTGTTATGATATATATTGTTAGAAACCGTCTATATTACAGTGATATCACGTCGAAAATCGTCTAGGACCGATACGGAAAAAGTTTCCTCTTAGCGGTGGGACTTAGAAAAATTTCCAGAGTTTTGTCGACGGAGTAGCACATCCGTCCATTATTTGCTAATAACTCGATAAATAATAATTGTAGCGAGTTTGGTGTTATGATATATATTGTTAGAAACCGTCTATATTACAGTGATATCACGTCGAAAATCGTCTAGGACCGATAGGGAAAAAGTTTCCTCTTGGCGGTGGGACTTAGAAAAATTTCCAGAGTTTTGTCGACGGAGTAGCACATCCGTCCATTATTTGCTAATAACTCGATAAATAATAATTGTAGCGAGTTTGGTGTTATGATATATATTGTTAGAAACCGTCTATATTACAGTGATATCACGTCGAAAATCGTCTAGGACCGATACGGAAAAAGTTTCCTCTTGGCGGTGGGACTTAGAAAAATTTCCAGAGTTTTGTCGACGGAGTAGCACATCCGTCCATTATTTGCTAATAACTCGATAAATAATAATTGTAGCGAGTTTGGTGTTATGATATATATTGTTAGAAACCGTCTATATTACAGTGATATCACGTCGAAAATCGTCTAGGACCGATAGGGAAAAAGTTTCCTCTTGGCGGTGGGACTTAGAAAAATTTCCAGAGTTTTGTCGACGGAGTAGCACATCCGTCCATTATTTGCTAATAACTCGATAAATAATAATTGTAGCGAGTTTGGTGTTATGATATATATTGTTAGAAACCGTCTATATTACAGTGATATCACGTCGAAAATCGTCTAGGACCGATAGGGAAAAAGTTTCCTCTTGGCGGTGGGACTTAGAAAAATTTTCGTCGAACGTCCGACGGAGTAGCACATCCGTCCATTATTTGCTAATAACTCGATAAATAATAATTGTAGCGAGTTTGGTGTTATGATATATATTGTTAGAAACCGTCTATATTACAGTGATATCACGTCGAAAATCGTCTAGGACCGATACGGAAAAAGTTTCCTCTTGGCGGTGGGACTTAGAAAAATTTTCGTCGAACGTCCGACGGAGTAGCACATCCGTCCATTATTTGCTAATAACTCGATAAATAATAATTGTAGCGAGTTTGGTGTTATGATATATATTGTTAGAAACCGTCTATATTACAGTGATATCACGTCGAAAATCGTCTAGGACCGATACGGAAAAAGTTTCCTCTTAGCGGTGGGACTTAGAAAAATTTCCAGAGTTTTGTCGACGGAGTAGCACATCCGTCCATTATTTGCTAATAACTCGATAAATAATAATTGTAGCGAGTTTGGTGTTATGATATATATTGTTAGAAACCGTCTATATTACAGTGATATCACGTCGAAAATCGTCTAGGACCGATAGGGAAAAAGTTTCCTCTTGGCGGTGGGACTTAGAAAAATTTCCAGAGTTTTGTCGACGGAGTAGCACATCCGTCCATTATTTGCTAATAACTCGATAAATAATAATTGTAGCGAGTTTGGTGTTATGATATATATTGTTAGAAACCGTCTATATTACAGTGATATCACGTCGAAAATCGTCTAGGACCGATACGGAAAAAGTTTCCTCTTAGCGGTGGGACTTAGAAAAATTTCCAGAGTTTTGTCGACGGAGTAGCACATCCGTCCATTATTTGCTAATAACTCGATAAATAATAATTGTAGCGAGTTTGGTGTTATGATATATATTGTTAGAAACCGTCTATATTACAGTGATATCACGTCGAAAATCGTCTAGGACCGATAGGGAAAAAGTTTCCTCTTGGCGGTGGGACTTAGAAAAATTTCCAGAGTTTTGTCGACGGAGTAGCACATCCGTCCATTATTTGCTAATAACTCGATAAATAATAATTGTAGCGAGTTTGGTGTTATGATATATATTGTTAGAAACCGTCTATATTACAGTGATATCACGTCGAAAATCGTCTAGGACCGATAGGGAAAAAGTTTCCTCTTGGCGGTGGGACTTAGAAAAATTTCCAGAGTTTTGTCGACGGAGTAGCACATCCGTCCATTATTTGCTAATAACTCGATAAATAATAATTGTAGCGAGTTTGGTGTTATGATATATATTGTTAGAAACCGTCTATATTACAGTGATATCACGTCGAAAATCGTCTAGGACCGATACGGAAAAAGTTTCCTCTTAGCGGTGGGACTTAGAAAAATTTCCAGAGTTTTGTCGACGGAGTAGCACATCCGTCCATTATTTGCTAATAACTCGATAAATAATAATTGTAGCGAGTTTGGTGTTATGATATATATTGTTAGAAACCGTCTATATTACAGTGATATCACGTCGAAAATCGTCTAGGACCGATAGGGAAAAAGTTTCCTCTTGGCGGTGGGACTTAGAAAAATTTCCAGAGTTTTGTCGACGGAGTAGCACATCCGTCCATTATTTGCTAATAACTCGATAAATAATAATTGTAGCGAGTTTGGTGTTATGATATATATTGTTAGAAACCGTCTATATTACAGTGATATCACGTCGAAAATCGTCTAGGACCGATACGGAAAAAGTTTCCTCTTGGCGGTGGGACTTAGAAAAATTTCCAGAGTTTTGTCGACGGAGTAGCACATCCGTCCATTATTTGCTAATAACTCGATAAATAATAATTGTAGCGAGTTTGGTGTTATGATATATATTGTTAGAAACCGTCTATATTACAGTGATATCACGTCGAAAATCGTCTAGGACCGATAGGGAAAAAGTTTCCTCTTGGCGGTGGGACTTAGAAAAATTTCCAGAGTTTTGTCGACGGAGTAGCACATCCGTCCATTATTTGCTAATAACTCGATAAATAATAATTGTAGCGAGTTTGGTGTTATGATATATATTGTTAGAAACCGTCTATATTACAGTGATATCACGTCGAAAATCGTCTAGGACCGATAGGGAAAAAGTTTCCTCTTGGCGGTGGGACTTAGAAAAATTTTCGTCGAACGTCCGACGGAGTAGCACATCCGTCCATTATTTGCTAATAACTCGATAAATAATAATTGTAGCGAGTTTGGTGTTATGATTTATATTGTTAGAAACCGTCTATATTAC
>NW_027489290.1:45000-47500 GCF_050948215.1 Halictus rubicundus | reverse complement strand
AGGACCGGCTGCGTAGCTCGCGTAAAGCTGTGTGCGATTCTGACACTCTACTCTCTGTGTGGCGATAATACAGTGCACAAGAGCTTGGGACGAACGATCGCGCACGGCCAGAGCCGGCTGTGAAGTCCGCTAGTATCGAATAATCTTTCTCCGTGCACAATTGGAAATGTGTTTCGAGAGGACCGGCTGCGTAGCTCGCGTAAAGCTGTGTGCGATTCTGACACTCTACTCTCTGTGTGGCGATAATACAGTGCACAAGAGCTTGGGACGAACGATCGCGCACGGCCAGAGCCGGCTGTGAAGTCCGCTAGTATCGAATAATCGTTCTCCGTGCACAATTGGAAATGTGTTTCGAGAGGACCGGCTGCGTAGCTCGCGTAAAGCTGTGTGCGATTCTGACACTCTACTCTCTGTGTGGCGATAATACAGTGCACAAGAGCTTGGGACGAACGATCGCGCACGGCCAGAGCCGGCTGTGAAGTCCGTTAGTTATCGAGTTCATTCTCCAATAAGAGAGAGGAGGAGGAGAAGTGTCGGGATCCAGTATCGGGTTGTCTATGATCCCCGTCGTTTTCTGAATTCTCCTCCTGTGTTTTCCACTTTAAAGGTTTTTCAATGTATTTTCCGCCCGGCCGTCGGATACGTGTGCGCATTGCAATCGCGTACTCGCGACGGTTTCCGTTTCTACGGACGATCGTGTGTCGTCCTTAAAAACGACGCCTGAATCTCCTTCGCGCGCTGGTTGGAGCTTTCAGGTATCGGCGTTCTTATGAACCGCAGAACAAGAGACATAATTATATATTGATTATAAATCAAATTATACGATTACCCTGAACGGTGGATCACTTGGCTCGTGGGTCGATGAAGAACGCAGCTAATTGCGCGTCAACGTGTGAACTGCAGGACACATGAACATCGACATTTCGAACGCACATTGCGGTCCACGGATACAATTCCTGGACCACGCCTGGCTGAGGGTCGTTTACGTAACCAAATACTGCTTGCGTTGCTCTTGTAAGTCCCCGCCGTCGCTTACCTCTCCATGTCGAATTTTGTGGAGGGCGCAAAGAGCGTTTCTGAGTCGGGTTGCAAAGATGCTACGTACGAGCGAACGATGGACGTTTCGTCGGCGTTTGACGCGGTTCTGTGAAAATTGCAAATTTTACATTGCGTCTAACGGTCTTCGTGAGAAGAAGGAAATAGGAATGGGTATCACATTCGGACTTGCGTGAGTGTTTTGCGGCGTCGTGAGTCGTATTTTCAATACGACCGCCCGTGAACACCGCTCCGACGATCGAAATCTCTCTCTCCTCTCTCTCTGGAACGATTCGCATTGCGGAAGAAGCGTTTCACTCTCGAACATTTTACGCGCTCCCGACGTCGTCTGAAATGATGCGTATACGAAAGGTATAAGAGTCTCAAGAGACTACAGTGAATGGACACAAATAAAGAAAGAGATACCGGACACCCGTGTAAAATCTGTGTGCGCAACTGTGGCGTGCAACGTAAGCCCCAGGGAGATGATATATAAAATAAAATACGTCTGTGCGTGGATGTGTCTCTCTACACATAATTGCGGCGGAGGGTCGTCGTTGCCAGCGACTTCGACAAACATATTCTTAGAGTTCGCGAGACAGTGGTCTCTCGTTCTACGAACGCTTTGATGACTGATGGACATAGCAACATTTGGCATTGTGCGGGATGCGCACGCGTACTTGTATCGGGTCGAATAATTTCCCCGTCGTCGCGTGTCCTCGCTAATCCGTTGCGGATTCCATCGCCACGTTCGTTGAATTGAATGACGACCGAGATCTCGTGTCTCTTTGGTTTGATCGATGATATCGCGTCGTGCAGCGTTTCTGTACCCCCGTGTGTCTAGTGTAGTAGAGAAACCCCACCGGGTGTTGAAAATATATATACTCCTCTATGGAGTGGCTTTCGAACATCGTTGTCACCACAACGTGTTGTCACGCAGAGCACGAGAAGGTGAAGGTGAAAACAAACCTTTGTCGGTCGCCCCATGTCTTTTTTTCTTCATTGTCGATCGCGAGACCGCGCGATCTGTCGGTCGTCCAGTCCCCGGAAGTTCTTTTCGACGGACGTTAAAGTTAACCGGCCGATCGTCTAGCGAGAGTTTCCGATCGACGAACAAAATGAAGAAATCTCTATATATACATTATATAGAGAAAAGACACTTTGGTGTGGCGCATAAGATATATGGTTTTGTTTTTTTTTTTTTTTTTTTTTTGTGCTCCTCTGTACGTTCTCGCGTACTTTTAATGCTTTCGGTGAAATATACGAAACATTTTTTTTTCACGTTTGACGACCTCAGAGTAGGCGAGATTACCCGCTGAATTTAAGCATATTACTAAGCGGAGGAAAAGAAACTAACAAGGATTTCCTTAGTAGCGGCGAGCGAACAGGAATGAGCCCAGCACTGAATCCCGCGGTTCCGCCGTTGGGAAATGTAGTGTTTAGGAGGGTCCATTTATCCCGTGAC
>NW_027489290.1:40000-42500 GCF_050948215.1 Halictus rubicundus | reverse complement strand
GAAGAAATTCAAAAAAGCGCGGGTAAACGGCGGGAGTAACTATGACTCTCTTAATGGTCATCTCCCAGAAGCCCGTGAACGCGGAACAATTTGACTGGAGCAATCTAGTCCGGTTCTCGCCGAAGCGGGTTTCTGCCAAATGGGGGACGGGGGTCAGGGCATGATGAGTCTAACATCTTTATCATCATGTCGTCTGGAAACCCTCCTCAAGGCCACTCTCACGTCCGATCCTTAGGCAAGATCACGTGGCGCCGGGAAAAGGACCAACGCAATGCCTGGTCCGAGCTAACGAGGTGGCCGAAACACTGGCGCAAGCCGAATGAGCCTTTCGGGTTTGCAGCCCGTCAGGTTCATGCCCTCGGGCAACTATAATTGCAACGAAAACTAAAACAAGCCTCGGATTGGTGGATACAACTAATCGGGAAGAAACTAACTCCCCGATTTATGACGACAACAGCGCTTCAACAAAGGATTATGAGACTGGACACGATAGTATGGATAAAATAATAATATGTCAAAGTTGTAAAATGGATCTTAGCGACCGATCATCCGCTAGTGCAGCACAACATCAGCGGCGCTGTAACGCACCTCCCAGAAAACACGATGGATACCGGTGTGAAACGTGCGACAGAACATTCGACAGTTACGCTGGACTACGGCAACATCAACGCAGAGCACATATTGAGCGTTATAACAATGCAGATCTTGAGTTGCGAAATAAGCGGCTTCCGACATCGAGGGCACAGTATACTGACGGCGAGATCAGAGCAATTGCATATGAAGAAGCTAGGCTTCCAAACCGCTGCAACATGCTAGGGAAAGACATCGCACGTATACTATCTGAGTCAGCTGCACGATCAATCGAAGGTATCAAAAAATTGCGACAAAGAGATACGTATAAAAAATACCTGTCTGAAGCCCTTGATGAAATAAGAACTGGAAGCATCCGTAGAACATGTCCATTAACACCAAGGATACATCTAAACAGACTTGAAACGCCACTTATACCCGGGCGTACACAAGAGCAGCAATCAAATAGCACACAACAGCTGACAGTACAGAGTACCAATGAAGGAGAATGTAATCTTATATCCTCATCTGAGATACGAACACACCTGCACGACATGAAAGAACACCTGACTAGCTCTATGGCTAGTATAGTAGATGCCGCCCTTGATAACGCACCAATTCAGAATATCATGGCCATGCTCGATGAGTATATTAAACAAATACCTGGCTGGGGTGTGGATAACAATAGTAACCCTAATAATAAAAAACAAAAACACAACAATGGAAGCAAACACTATAACAATAATAAAAAGAATACAAGAAAACAAAACAGTAGTAAAAACAACGATAATAGTGAAAATAACAATAACAATAATAGTGAAAACAATAGTAACAAAGCCAAAAATACATACAACAACAACAACAACACAAAATATAAACATGCAAAAAATCGGCAAAATAAGAAACCGTGTGGTAAACGCATAGGAGACCGCTCGAAAAAGAAATCAAGTGAGTACACACGCATGCAGAAACTATACAAGAAGAACCCTAGCCAGGTAGCTGAACATATCTTAACAGGAAATCAACTAAACGTAACTGAGACACCTACCATAGAGGAATTCACCGAATTCTATACAAAATTATTCTCCCCAAAAGATTTAGGCTGGAAGCCTACCGAAACCAGACCATCTGACACCATAGATTTAGCCCACCCGATCTCAACTGTAGAAGTTCATGAACAATTGGCCAAACTAAATGAATCGGCGCCAGGTGTTGATGGCATTAATCGAAAGTCCCTCAGGCAGATGCCGCGGAATGATCTTCACGCCCTCCTTAACGTCTTATGGGGCATAAAAGCATTGCCACCGATATTACGTTTGAACAGGACGACTTTATTGCCCAAAAATGGAGACCTCGCCAACCCCAAACAATGGCGACCAATAACGATTTCCAGTAGGTTACTTCGTTTGCTCAATAAAATAATAGTCACCCGATTAGAAAACCAAATTCGCCTATCACATGCCCAACGAGGATTTACCAAAACGGACGGCATAATAGCTAACACCACAATTCTGCAGGCTATAATAAAGAACAACAGGAGTAAAGCAAAACCATTCATTGTCTTGTCAATAGATCTCGCCAAAGCTTTTGATTCCGTTAATATCACGTCCATAATCAATGCCCTAAACACTAAAGGAATAGATAAACACACAATAGAATATATTAAAAGTACCTATAACGAAGTAACTACTATTCTAGAGTGCCACGGTTTACGATCTGAACCAATCTCTATCAGACGTGGTGTAAAGCAAGGTGACCCAATGTCGGGTTTCTTGTTCAACCTTGTGATAGATGATCTGCTCGAAAAATTAGATCAACGAGAAGGCATAGCAATAAATAACGCTAACATAACAACCATGGCGTTCGCCGATGATATTGTTATATTTGCACCAAACCTAAAAGTCATGCATAGTCATATAAGAGTCATTGA
>NW_027489290.1:7500-35000 GCF_050948215.1 Halictus rubicundus | reverse complement strand
ATAACTCGATAAATAATAATTGTAGCGAGTTTGGTGTTATGATATATATTGTTAGAAACCGTCTATATTACAGTGATATCACGTCGAAAATCGTCTAGGACCGATAGGGAAAAAGTTTCCTCTTGGCGGTGGGACTTAGAAAAATTTTCGTCGAACGTCCGACGGAGTAGCACATCCGTCCATTATTTGCTAATAACTCGATAAATAATAATTGTAGCGAGTTTGGTGTTATGATACATATTGTTAGAAACCGTCTATATTACAGTGATATCACGTCGAAAATCGTCTAGGACCGATACGGAAAAAGTTTCCTCTTAGCGGTGGGACTTAGAAAAATTTCCAGAGTTTTGTCGACGGAGTAGCACATCCGTCCATTATTTGCTAATAACTCGATAAATAATAATTGTAGCGAGTTTGGTGTTATGATATATATTGTTAGAAACCGTCTATATTACAGTGATATCACGTCGAAAATCGTCTAGGACCGATAGGGAAAAAGTTTCCTCTTGGCGGTGGGACTTAGAAAAATTTCCAGAGTTTTGTCGACGGAGTAGCACATCCGTCCATTATTTGCTAATAACTCGATAAATAATAATTGTAGCGAGTTTGGTGTTATGATATATATTGTTAGAAACCGTCTATATTACAGTGATATCACGTCGAAAATCGTCTAGGACCGATACGGAAAAAGTTTCCTCTTAGCGGTGGGACTTAGAAAAATTTCCAGAGTTTTGTCGACGGAGTAGCACATCCGTCCATTATTTGCTAATAACTCGATAAATAATAATTGTAGCGAGTTTGGTGTTATGACATATATTGTTAGAAACCGTCTATATTACAGTGATATCACGTCGAAAATCGTCTAGGACCGATAGGGAAAAAGTTTCCTCTTAGCGGTGGGACTTAGAAAAATTTTCGTCGAACGTCCGACGGAGTAGTACATCCGTCCATTATTTGCTAATAACTCGATAAATAATAATTGTAGCGAGTTTGGTGTTATGATATATATTGTTAGAAACCGTCTATATTACAGTGATATCACGTCGAAAATCGTCTAGGACCGATACGGAAAAAGTTTCCTCTTAGCGGTGGGACTTAGAAAAATTTCCAGAGTTTTGTCGACGGAGTAGCACATCCGTCCATTATTTGCTAATAACTCGATAAATAATAATTGTAGCGAGTTTGGTGTTATGATATATATTGTTAGAAACCGTCTATATTACAGTGATATCACGTCGAAAATCGTCTAGGACCGATAGGGAAAAAGTTTCCTCTTAGCGGTGGGACTTAGAAAAATTTTCGTCGAACGTCCGACGGAGTAGTACATCCGTCCATTATTTGCTAATAACTCGATAAATAATAATTGTAGCGAGTTTGGTGTTATGATATATATTGTTAGAAACCGTCTATATTACAGTGATATCACGTCGAAAATCGTCTAGGACCGATACGGAAAAAGTTTCCTCTTAGCGGTGGGACTTAGAAAAATTTCCAGAGTTTTGTCGACGGAGTAGCACATCCGTCCATTATTTGCTAATAACTCGATAAATAATAATTGTAGCGAGTTTGGTGTTATGACATATATTGTTAGAAACCGTCTATATTACAGTGATATCACGTCGAAAATCGTCTAGGACCGATAGGGAAAAAGTTTCCTCTTGGCGGTGGGACTTAGAAAAATTTCCAGAGTTTTGTCGACGGAGTAGCACATCCGTCCATTATTTGCTAATAACTCGATAAATAATAATTGTAGCGAGTTTGGTGTTATGATATATATTGTTAGAAACCGTCTATATTACAGTGATATCACGTCGAAAATCGTCTAGGACCGATAGGGAAAAAGTTTCCTCTTGGCGGTGGGACTTGGAAAAATTTCCAGAGTTTTGTCGACGGAGTAGCACATCCGTCCATTATTTGCTAATAACTCGATAAATAATAATTGTAGCGAGTTTGGTGTTATGATATATATTGTTAGAAACCGTCTATATTACAGTGATATCACGTCGAAAATCGTCTAGGACCGATAGGGAAAAAGTTTCCTCTTGGCGGTGGGACTTAGAAAAATTTTCGTCGAACGTCCGACGGAGTAGCACATCCGTCCATTATTTGCTAATAACTCGATAAATAATAATTGTAGCGAGTTTGGTGTTATGATACATATTGTTAGAAACCGTCTATATTACAGTGATATCACGTCGAAAATCGTCTAGGACCGATACGGAAAAAGTTTCCTCTTAGCGGTGGGACTTAGAAAAATTTCCAGAGTTTTGTCGACGGAGTAGCACATCCGTCCATTATTTGCTAATAACTCGATAAATAATAATTGTAGCGAGTTTGGTGTTATGACATATATTGTTAGAAACCGTCTATATTACAGTGATATCACGTCGAAAATCGTCTAGGACCGATAGGGAAAAAGTTTCCTCTTGGCGGTGGGACTTAGAAAAATTTCCAGAGTTTTGTCGACGGAGTAGCACATCCGTCCATTATTTGCTAATAACTCGATAAATAATAATTGTAGCGAGTTTGGTGTTATGATATATATTGTTAGAAACCGTCTATATTACAGTGATATCACGTCGAAAATCGTCTAGGACCGATAGGGAAAAAGTTTCCTCTTGGCGGTGGGACTTAGAAAAATTTTCGTCGAACGTCCGACGGAGTAGTACATCCGTCCATTATTTGCTAATAACTCGATAAATAATAATTGTAGCGAGTTTGGTGTTATGATATATATTGTTAGAAACCGTCTATATTACAGTGATATCACGTCGAAAATCGTCTAGGACCGATACGGAAAAAGTTTCCTCTTAGCGGTGGGACTTAGAAAAATTTCCAGAGTTTTGTCGACGGAGTAGCACATCCGTCCATTATTTGCTAATAACTCGATAAATAATAATTGTAGCGAGTTTGGTGTTATGATATATATTGTTAGAAACCGTCTATATTACAGTGATATCACGTCGAAAATCGTCTAGGACCGATAGGGAAAAAGTTTCCTCTTAGCGGTGGGACTTAGAAAAATTTTCGTCGAACGTCCGACGGAGTAGTACATCCGTCCATTATTTGCTAATAACTCGATAAATAATAATTGTAGCGAGTTTGGTGTTATGATATATATTGTTAGAAACCGTCTATATTACAGTGATATCACGTCGAAAATCGTCTAGGACCGATACGGAAAAAGTTTCCTCTTAGCGGTGGGACTTAGAAAAATTTTCGTCGAACGTCCGACGGAGTAGTACATCCGTCCATTATTTGCTAATAACTCGATAAATAATAATTGTAGCGAGTTTGGTGTTATGATATATATTGTTAGAAACCGTCTATATTACAGTGATATCACGTCGAAAATCGTCTAGGACCGATAGGGAAAAAGTTTCCTCTTGGCGGTGGGACTTAGAAAAATTTTCGTCGAACGTCCGACGGAGTAGCACATCCGTCCATTATTTGCTAATAACTCGATAAATAATAATTGTAGCGAGTTTGGTGTTATGATACATATTGTTAGAAACCGTCTATATTACAGTGATATCACGTCGAAAATCGTCTAGGACCGATACGGAAAAAGTTTCCTCTTAGCGGTGGGACTTAGAAAAATTTCCAGAGTTTTGTCGACGGAGTAGCACATCCGTCCATTATTTGCTAATAACTCGATAAATAATAATTGTAGCGAGTTTGGTGTTATGACATATATTGTTAGAAACCGTCTATATTACAGTGATATCACGTCGAAAATCGTCTAGGACCGATAGGGAAAAAGTTTCCTCTTGGCGGTGGGACTTAGAAAAATTTCCAGAGTTTTGTCGACGGAGTAGCACATCCGTCCATTATTTGCTAATAACTCGATAAATAATAATTGTAGCGAGTTTGGTGTTATGATATATATTGTTAGAAACCGTCTATATTACAGTGATATCACGTCGAAAATCGTCTAGGACCGATAGGGAAAAAGTTTCCTCTTGGCGGTGGGACTTGGAAAAATTTCCAGAGTTTTGTCGACGGAGTAGCACATCCGTCCATTATTTGCTAATAACTCGATAAATAATAATTGTAGCGAGTTTGGTGTTATGATATATATTGTTAGAAACCGTCTATATTACAGTGATATCACGTCGAAAATCGTCTAGGACCGATAGGGAAAAAGTTTCCTCTTGGCGGTGGGACTTAGAAAAATTTTCGTCGAACGTCCGACGGAGTAGCACATCCGTCCATTATTTGCTAATAACTCGATAAATAATAATTGTAGCGAGTTTGGTGTTATGATATATATTGTTAGAAACCGTCTATATTACAGTGATATCACGTCGAAAATCGTCTAGGACCGATAGGGAAAAAGTTTCCTCTTGGCGGTGGGACTTAGAAAAATTTCCAGAGTTTTGTCGACGGAGTAGCACATCCGTCCATTATTTGCTAATAACTCGATAAATAATAATTGTAGCGAGTTTGGTGTTATGATATATATTGTTAGAAACCGTCTATATTACAGTGATATCACGTCGAAAATCGTCTAGGACCGATAGGGAAAAAGTTTCCTCTTGGCGGTGGGACTTAGAAAAATTTCCAGAGTTTTGTCGACGGAGTAGCACATCCGTCCATTATTTGCTAATAACTCGATAAATAATAATTGTAGCGAGTTTGGTGTTATGATATATATTGTTAGAAACCGTCTATATTACAGTGATATCACGTCGAAAATCGTCTAGGACCGATAGGGAAAAAGTTTCCTCTTGGCGGTGGGACTTAGAAAAATTTTCGTCGAACGTCCGACGGAGTAGTACATCCGTCCATTATTTGCTAATAACTCGATAAATAATAATTGTAGCGAGTTTGGTGTTATGATATATATTGTTAGAAACCGTCTATATTACAGTGATATCACGTCGAAAATCGTCTAGGACCGATAGGGAAAAAGTTTCCTCTTGGCGGTGGGACTTAGAAAAATTTCCAGAGTTTTGTCGACGGAGTAGCACATCCGTCCATTATTTGCTAATAACTCGATAAATAATAATTGTAGCGAGTTTGGTGTTATGATATATATTGTTAGAAACCGTCTATATTACAGTGATATCACGTCGAAAATCGTCTAGGACCGATAGGGAAAAAGTTTCCTCTTGGCGGTGGGACTTAGAAAAATTTTCGTCGAACGTCCGACGGAGTAGCACATCCGTCCATTATTTGCTAATAACTCGATAAATAATAATTGTAGCGAGTTTGGTGTTATGATATATATTGTTAGAAACCGTCTATATTACAGTGATATCACGTCGAAAATCGTCTAGGACCGATAGGGAAAAAGTTTCCTCTTGGCGGTGGGACTTGGAAAAATTTCCAGAGTTTTGTCGACGGAGTAGCACATCCGTCCATTATTTGCTAATAACTCGATAAATAATAATTGTAGCGAGTTTGGTGTTATGATATATATTGTTAGAAACCGTCTATATTACAGTGATATCACGTCGAAAATCGTCTAGGACCGATAGGGAAAAAGTTTCCTCTTGGCGGTGGGACTTAGAAAAATTTTCGTCGAACGTCCGACGGAGTAGCACATCCGTCCATTATTTGCTAATAACTCGATAAATAATAATTGTAGCGAGTTTGGTGTTATGATATATATTGTTAGAAACCGTCTATATTACAGTGATATCACGTCGAAAATCGTCTAGGACCGATAGGGAAAAAGTTTCCTCTTGGCGGTGGGACTTAGAAAAATTTCCAGAGTTTTGTCGACGGAGTAGCACATCCGTCCATTATTTGCTAATAACTCGATAAATAATAATTGTAGCGAGTTTGGTGTTATGATATATATTGTTAGAAACCGTCTATATTACAGTGATATCACGTCGAAAATCGTCTAGGACCGATAGGGAAAAAGTTTCCTCTTGGCGGTGGGACTTAGAAAAATTTCCAGAGTTTTGTCGACGGAGTAGCACATCCGTCCATTATTTGCTAATAACTCGATAAATAATAATTGTAGCGAGTTTGGTGTTATGATATATATTGTTAGAAACCGTCTATATTACAGTGATATCACGTCGAAAATCGTCTAGGACCGATAGGGAAAAAGTTTCCTCTTGGCGGTGGGACTTAGAAAAATTTTCGTCGAACGTCCGACGGAGTAGCACATCCGTCCATTATTTGCTAATAACTCGATAAATAATAATTGTAGCGAGTTTGGTGTTATGATATATATTGTTAGAAACCGTCTATATTACAGTGATATCACGTCGAAAATCGTCTAGGACCGATAGGGAAAAAGTTTCCTCTTGGCGGTGGGACTTGGAAAAATTTCCAGAGTTTTGTCGACGGAGTAGCACATCCGTCCATTATTTGCTAATAACTCGATAAATAATAATTGTAGCGAGTTTGGTGTTATGATATATATTGTTAGAAACCGTCTATATTACAGTGATATCACGTCGAAAATCGTCTAGGACCGATAGGGAAAAAGTTTCCTCTTGGCGGTGGGACTTAGAAAAATTTTCGTCGAACGTCCGACGGAGTAGCACATCCGTCCATTATTTGCTAATAACTCGATAAATAATAATTGTAGCGAGTTTGGTGTTATGATATATATTGTTAGAAACCGTCTATATTACAGTGATATCACGTCGAAAATCGTCTAGGACCGATAGGGAAAAAGTTTCCTCTTGGCGGTGGGACTTAGAAAAATTTCCAGAGTTTTGTCGACGGAGTAGCACATCCGTCCATTATTTGCTAATAACTCGATAAATAATAATTGTAGCGAGTTTGGTGTTATGATATATATTGTTAGAAACCGTCTATATTACAGTGATATCACGTCGAAAATCGTCTAGGACCGATAGGGAAAAAGTTTCCTCTTGGCGGTGGGACTTAGAAAAATTTCCAGAGTTTTGTCGACGGAGTAGCACATCCGTCCATTATTTGCTAATAACTCGATAAATAATAATTGTAGCGAGTTTGGTGTTATGATATATATTGTTAGAAACCGTCTATATTACAGTGATATCACGTCGAAAATCGTCTAGGACCGATAGGGAAAAAGTTTCCTCTTGGCGGTGGGACTTAGAAAAATTTTCGTCGAACGTCCGACGGAGTAGCACATCCGTCCATTATTTGCTAATAACTCGATAAATAATAATTGTAGCGAGTTTGGTGTTATGATATATATTGTTAGAAACCGTCTATATTACAGTGATATCACGTCGAAAATCGTCTAGGACCGATAGGGAAAAAGTTTCCTCTTGGCGGTGGGACTTAGAAAAATTTCCAGAGTTTTGTCGACGGAGTAGCACATCCGTCCATTATTTGCTAATAACTCGATAAATAATAATTGTAGCGAGTTTGGTGTTATGATATATATTGTTAGAAACCGTCTATATTACAGTGATATCACGTCGAAAATCGTCTAGGACCGATAGGGAAAAAGTTTCCTCTTGGCGGTGGGACTTAGAAAAATTTTCGTCGAACGTCCGACGGAGTAGCACATCCGTCCATTATTTGCTAATAACTCGATAAATAATAATTGTAGCGAGTTTGGTGTTATGATACATATTGTTAGAAACCGTCTATATTACAGTGATATCACGTCGAAAATCGTCTAGGACCGATACGGAAAAAGTTTCCTCTTAGCGGTGGGACTTAGAAAAATTTCCAGAGTTTTGTCGACGGAGTAGCACATCCGTCCATTATTTGCTAATAACTCGATAAATAATAATTGTAGCGAGTTTGGTGTTATGATATATATTGTTAGAAACCGTCTATATTACAGTGATATCACGTCGAAAATCGTCTAGGACCGATACGGAAAAAGTTTCCTCTTGGCGGTGGGACTTAGAAAAATTTCCAGAGTTTTGTCGACGGAGTAGCACATCCGTCCATTATTTGCTAATAACTCGATAAATAATAATTGTAGCGAGTTTGGTGTTATGATATATATTGTTAGAAACCGTCTATATTACAGTGATATCACGTCGAAAATCGTCTAGGACCGATACGGAAAAAGTTTCCTCTTAGCGGTGGGACTTAGAAAAATTTCCAGAGTTTTGTCGACGGAGTAGCACATCCGTCCATTATTTGCTAATAACTCGATAAATAATAATTGTAGCGAGTTTGGTGTTATGACATATATTGTTAGAAACCGTCTATATTACAGTGATATCACGTCGAAAATCGTCTAGGACCGATACGGAAAAAGTTTCCTCTTAGCGGTGGGACTTAGAAAAATTTCCAGAGTTTTGTCGACGGAGTAGCACATCCGTCCATTATTTGCTAATAACTCGATAAATAATAATTGTAGCGAGTTTGGTGTTATGATATATATTGTTAGAAACCGTCTATATTACAGTGATATCACGTCGAAAATCGTCTAGGACCGATAGGGAAAAAGTTTCCTCTTAGCGGTGGGACTTAGAAAAATTTCCAGAGTTTTGTCGACGGAGTAGCACATCCGTCCATTATTTGCTAATAACTCGATAAATAATAATTGTAGCGAGTTTGGTGTTATGATATATATTGTTAGAAACCGTCTATATTACAGTGATATCACGTCGAAAATCGTCTAGGACCGATAGGGAAAAAGTTTCCTCTTAGCGGTGGGACTTAGAAAAATTTTCGTCGAACGTCCGACGGAGTAGTACATCCGTCCATTATTTGCTAATAACTCGATAAATAATAATTGTAGCGAGTTTGGTGTTATGATATATATTGTTAGAAACCGTCTATATTACAGTGATATCACGTCGAAAATCGTCTAGGACCGATAGGGAAAAAGTTTCCTCTTGGCGGTGGGACTTAGAAAAATTTCCAGAGTTTTGTCGACGGAGTAGCACATCCGTCCATTATTTGCTAATAACTCGATAAATAATAATTGTAGCGAGTTTGGTGTTATGATATATATTGTTAGAAACCGTCTATATTACAGTGATATCACGTCGAAAATCGTCTAGGACCGATAGGGAAAAAGTTTCCTCTTGGCGGTGGGACTTAGAAAAATTTCCAGAGTTTTGTCGACGGAGTAGCACATCCGTCCATTATTTGCTAATAACTCGATAAATAATAATTGTAGCGAGTTTGGTGTTATGATATATATTGTTAGAAACCGTCTATATTACAGTGATATCACGTCGAAAATCGTCTAGGACCGATAGGGAAAAAGTTTCCTCTTGGCGGTGGGACTTAGAAAAATTTCCAGAGTTTTGTCGACGGAGTAGCACATCCGTCCATTATTTGCTAATAACTCGATAAATAATAATTGTAGCGAGTTTGGTGTTATGATATATATTGTTAGAAACCGTCTATATTACAGTGATATCACGTCGAAAATCGTCTAGGACCGATAGGGAAAAAGTTTCCTCTTGGCGGTGGGACTTAGAAAAATTTCCAGAGTTTTGTCGACGGAGTAGCACATCCGTCCATTATTTGCTAATAACTCGATAAATAATAATTGTAGCGAGTTTGGTGTTATGATATATATTGTTAGAAACCGTCTATATTACAGTGATATCACGTCGAAAATCGTCTAGGACCGATAGGGAAAAAGTTTCCTCTTGGCGGTGGGACTTAGAAAAATTTCCAGAGTTTTGTCGACGGAGTAGCACATCCGTCCATTATTTGCTAATAACTCGATAAATAATAATTGTAGCGAGTTTGGTGTTATGATATATATTGTTAGAAACCGTCTATATTACAGTGATATCACGTCGAAAATCGTCTAGGACCGATAGGGAAAAAGTTTCCTCTTGGCGGTGGGACTTAGAAAAATTTTCGTCGAACGTCCGACGGAGTAGCACATCCGTCCATTATTTGCTAATAACTCGATAAATAATAATTGTAGCGAGTTTGGTGTTATGATACATATTGTTAGAAACCGTCTATATTACAGTGATATCACGTCGAAAATCGTCTAGGACCGATACGGAAAAAGTTTCCTCTTAGCGGTGGGACTTAGAAAAATTTCCAGAGTTTTGTCGACGGAGTAGCACATCCGTCCATTATTTGCTAATAACTCGATAAATAATAATTGTAGCGAGTTTGGTGTTATGATATATATTGTTAGAAACCGTCTATATTACAGTGATATCACGTCGAAAATCGTCTAGGACCGATACGGAAAAAGTTTCCTCTTAGCGGTGGGACTTAGAAAAATTTCCAGAGTTTTGTCGACGGAGTAGCACATCCGTCCATTATTTGCTAATAACTCGATAAATAATAATTGTAGCGAGTTTGGTGTTATGATATATATTGTTAGAAACCGTCTATATTACAGTGATATCACGTCGAAAATCGTCTAGGACCGATAGGGAAAAAGTTTCCTCTTAGCGGTGGGACTTAGAAAAATTTCCAGAGTTTTGTCGACGGAGTAGCACATCCGTCCATTATTTGCTAATAACTCGATAAATAATAATTGTAGCGAGTTTGGTGTTATGATATATATTGTTAGAAACCGTCTATATTACAGTGATATCACGTCGAAAATCGTCTAGGACCGATAGGGAAAAAGTTTCCTCTTGGCGGTGGGACTTAGAAAAATTTTCGTCGAACGTCCGACGGAGTAGTACATCCGTCCATTATTTGCTAATAACTCGATAAATAATAATTGTAGCGAGTTTGGTGTTATGATACATATTGTTAGAAACCGTCTATATTACAGTGATATCACGTCGAAAATCGTCTAGGACCGATACGGAAAAAGTTTCCTCTTAGCGGTGGGACTTAGAAAAATTTCCAGAGTTTTGTCGACGGAGTAGCACATCCGTCCATTATTTGCTAATAACTCGATAAATAATAATTGTAGCGAGTTTGGTGTTATGATATATATTGTTAGAAACCGTCTATATTACAGTGATATCACGTCGAAAATCGTCTAGGACCGATACGGAAAAAGTTTCCTCTTAGCGGTGGGACTTAGAAAAATTTCCAGAGTTTTGTCGACGGAGTAGCACATCCGTCCATTATTTGCTAATAACTCGATAAATAATAATTGTAGCGAGTTTGGTGTTATGATATATATTGTTAGAAACCGTCTATATTACAGTGATATCACGTCGAAAATCGTCTAGGACCGATAGGGAAAAAGTTTCCTCTTAGCGGTGGGACTTAGAAAAATTTTCGTCGAACGTCCGACGGAGTAGTACATCCGTCCATTATTTGCTAATAACTCGATAAATAATAATTGTAGCGAGTTTGGTGTTATGATATATATTGTTAGAAACCGTCTATATTACAGTGATATCACGTCGAAAATCGTCTAGGACCGATAGGGAAAAAGTTTCCTCTTGGCGGTGGGACTTGGAAAAATTTCCAGAGTTTTGTCGACGGAGTAGCACATCCGTCCATTATTTGCTAATAACTCGATAAATAATAATTGTAGCGAGTTTGGTGTTATGATATATATTGTTAGAAACCGTCTATATTACAGTGATATCACGTCGAAAATCGTCTAGGACCGATAGGGAAAAAGTTTCCTCTTGGCGGTGGGACTTAGAAAAATTTTCGTCGAACGTCCGACGGAGTAGCACATCCGTCCATTATTTGCTAATAACTCGATAAATAATAATTGTAGCGAGTTTGGTGTTATGATATATATTGTTAGAAACCGTCTATATTACAGTGATATCACGTCGAAAATCGTCTAGGACCGATAGGGAAAAAGTTTCCTCTTGGCGGTGGGACTTAGAAAAATTTCCAGAGTTTTGTCGACGGAGTAGCACATCCGTCCATTATTTGCTAATAACTCGATAAATAATAATTGTAGCGAGTTTGGTGTTATGATATATATTGTTAGAAACCGTCTATATTACAGTGATATCACGTCGAAAATCGTCTAGGACCGATAGGGAAAAAGTTTCCTCTTGGCGGTGGGACTTGGAAAAATTTCCAGAGTTTTGTCGACGGAGTAGCACATCCGTCCATTATTTGCTAATAACTCGATAAATAATAATTGTAGCGAGTTTGGTGTTATGATATATATTGTTAGAAACCGTCTATATTACAGTGATATCACGTCGAAAATCGTCTAGGACCGATAGGGAAAAAGTTTCCTCTTGGCGGTGGGACTTAGAAAAATTTTCGTCGAACGTCCGACGGAGTAGCACATCCGTCCATTATTTGCTAATAACTCGATAAATAATAATTGTAGCGAGTTTGGTGTTATGATATATATTGTTAGAAACCGTCTATATTACAGTGATATCACGTCGAAAATCGTCTAGGACCGATAGGGAAAAAGTTTCCTCTTGGCGGTGGGACTTAGAAAAATTTCCAGAGTTTTGTCGACGGAGTAGCACATCCGTCCATTATTTGCTAATAACTCGATAAATAATAATTGTAGCGAGTTTGGTGTTATGATATATATTGTTAGAAACCGTCTATATTACAGTGATATCACGTCGAAAATCGTCTAGGACCGATAGGGAAAAAGTTTCCTCTTGGCGGTGGGACTTAGAAAAATTTCCAGAGTTTTGTCGACGGAGTAGCACATCCGTCCATTATTTGCTAATAACTCGATAAATAATAATTGTAGCGAGTTTGGTGTTATGATATATATTGTTAGAAACCGTCTATATTACAGTGATATCACGTCGAAAATCGTCTAGGACCGATAGGGAAAAAGTTTCCTCTTGGCGGTGGGACTTAGAAAAATTTCCAGAGTTTTGTCGACGGAGTAGCACATCCGTCCATTATTTGCTAATAACTCGATAAATAATAATTGTAGCGAGTTTGGTGTTATGATATATATTGTTAGAAACCGTCTATATTACAGTGATATCACGTCGAAAATCGTCTAGGACCGATAGGGAAAAAGTTTCCTCTTGGCGGTGGGACTTAGAAAAATTTTCGTCGAACGTCCGACGGAGTAGCACATCCGTCCATTATTTGCTAATAACTCGATAAATAATAATTGTAGCGAGTTTGGTGTTATGATACATATTGTTAGAAACCGTCTATATTACAGTGATATCACGTCGAAAATCGTCTAGGACCGATACGGAAAAAGTTTCCTCTTAGCGGTGGGACTTAGAAAAATTTCCAGAGTTTTGTCGACGGAGTAGCACATCCGTCCATTATTTGCTAATAACTCGATAAATAATAATTGTAGCGAGTTTGGTGTTATGATATATATTGTTAGAAACCGTCTATATTACAGTGATATCACGTCGAAAATCGTCTAGGACCGATACGGAAAAAGTTTCCTCTTAGCGGTGGGACTTAGAAAAATTTCCAGAGTTTTGTCGACGGAGTAGCACATCCGTCCATTATTTGCTAATAACTCGATAAATAATAATTGTAGCGAGTTTGGTGTTATGATATATATTGTTAGAAACCGTCTATATTACAGTGATATCACGTCGAAAATCGTCTAGGACCGATAGGGAAAAAGTTTCCTCTTAGCGGTGGGACTTAGAAAAATTTTCGTCGAACGTCCGACGGAGTAGTACATCCGTCCATTATTTGCTAATAACTCGATAAATAATAATTGTAGCGAGTTTGGTGTTATGATATATATTGTTAGAAACCGTCTATATTACAGTGATATCACGTCGAAAATCGTCTAGGACCGATACGGAAAAAGTTTCCTCTTAGCGGTGGGACTTAGAAAAATTTCCAGAGTTTTGTCGACGGAGTAGCACATCCGTCCATTATTTGCTAATAACTCGATAAATAATAATTGTAGCGAGTTTGGTGTTATGATATATATTGTTAGAAACCGTCTATATTACAGTGATATCACGTCGAAAATCGTCTAGGACCGATAGGGAAAAAGTTTCCTCTTAGCGGTGGGACTTAGAAAAATTTTCGTCGAACGTCCGACGGAGTAGTACATCCGTCCATTATTTGCTAATAACTCGATAAATAATAATTGTAGCGAGTTTGGTGTTATGATATATATTGTTAGAAACCGTCTATATTACAGTGATATCACGTCGAAAATCGTCTAGGACCGATACGGAAAAAGTTTCCTCTTAGCGGTGGGACTTAGAAAAATTTTCGTCGAACGTCCGACGGAGTAGTACATCCGTCCATTATTTGCTAATAACTCGATAAATAATAATTGTAGCGAGTTTGGTGTTATGATATATATTGTTAGAAACCGTCTATATTACAGTGATATCACGTCGAAAATCGTCTAGGACCGATAGGGAAAAAGTTTCCTCTTGGCGGTGGGACTTAGAAAAATTTTCGTCGAACGTCCGACGGAGTAGCACATCCGTCCATTATTTGCTAATAACTCGATAAATAATAATTGTAGCGAGTTTGGTGTTATGATACATATTGTTAGAAACCGTCTATATTACAGTGATATCACGTCGAAAATCGTCTAGGACCGATACGGAAAAAGTTTCCTCTTAGCGGTGGGACTTAGAAAAATTTCCAGAGTTTTGTCGACGGAGTAGCACATCCGTCCATTATTTGCTAATAACTCGATAAATAATAATTGTAGCGAGTTTGGTGTTATGACATATATTGTTAGAAACCGTCTATATTACAGTGATATCACGTCGAAAATCGTCTAGGACCGATAGGGAAAAAGTTTCCTCTTGGCGGTGGGACTTAGAAAAATTTCCAGAGTTTTGTCGACGGAGTAGCACATCCGTCCATTATTTGCTAATAACTCGATAAATAATAATTGTAGCGAGTTTGGTGTTATGATATATATTGTTAGAAACCGTCTATATTACAGTGATATCACGTCGAAAATCGTCTAGGACCGATAGGGAAAAAGTTTCCTCTTGGCGGTGGGACTTGGAAAAATTTCCAGAGTTTTGTCGACGGAGTAGCACATCCGTCCATTATTTGCTAATAACTCGATAAATAATAATTGTAGCGAGTTTGGTGTTATGATATATATTGTTAGAAACCGTCTATATTACAGTGATATCACGTCGAAAATCGTCTAGGACCGATAGGGAAAAAGTTTCCTCTTGGCGGTGGGACTTAGAAAAATTTTCGTCGAACGTCCGACGGAGTAGCACATCCGTCCATTATTTGCTAATAACTCGATAAATAATAATTGTAGCGAGTTTGGTGTTATGATATATATTGTTAGAAACCGTCTATATTACAGTGATATCACGTCGAAAATCGTCTAGGACCGATAGGGAAAAAGTTTCCTCTTGGCGGTGGGACTTAGAAAAATTTCCAGAGTTTTGTCGACGGAGTAGCACATCCGTCCATTATTTGCTAATAACTCGATAAATAATAATTGTAGCGAGTTTGGTGTTATGATATATATTGTTAGAAACCGTCTATATTACAGTGATATCACGTCGAAAATCGTCTAGGACCGATAGGGAAAAAGTTTCCTCTTGGCGGTGGGACTTAGAAAAATTTCCAGAGTTTTGTCGACGGAGTAGCACATCCGTCCATTATTTGCTAATAACTCGATAAATAATAATTGTAGCGAGTTTGGTGTTATGATATATATTGTTAGAAACCGTCTATATTACAGTGATATCACGTCGAAAATCGTCTAGGACCGATAGGGAAAAAGTTTCCTCTTGGCGGTGGGACTTAGAAAAATTTTCGTCGAACGTCCGACGGAGTAGTACATCCGTCCATTATTTGCTAATAACTCGATAAATAATAATTGTAGCGAGTTTGGTGTTATGATATATATTGTTAGAAACCGTCTATATTACAGTGATATCACGTCGAAAATCGTCTAGGACCGATAGGGAAAAAGTTTCCTCTTGGCGGTGGGACTTAGAAAAATTTCCAGAGTTTTGTCGACGGAGTAGCACATCCGTCCATTATTTGCTAATAACTCGATAAATAATAATTGTAGCGAGTTTGGTGTTATGATATATATTGTTAGAAACCGTCTATATTACAGTGATATCACGTCGAAAATCGTCTAGGACCGATAGGGAAAAAGTTTCCTCTTGGCGGTGGGACTTAGAAAAATTTTCGTCGAACGTCCGACGGAGTAGCACATCCGTCCATTATTTGCTAATAACTCGATAAATAATAATTGTAGCGAGTTTGGTGTTATGATATATATTGTTAGAAACCGTCTATATTACAGTGATATCACGTCGAAAATCGTCTAGGACCGATAGGGAAAAAGTTTCCTCTTGGCGGTGGGACTTGGAAAAATTTCCAGAGTTTTGTCGACGGAGTAGCACATCCGTCCATTATTTGCTAATAACTCGATAAATAATAATTGTAGCGAGTTTGGTGTTATGATATATATTGTTAGAAACCGTCTATATTACAGTGATATCACGTCGAAAATCGTCTAGGACCGATACGGAAAAAGTTTCCTCTTAGCGGTGGGACTTAGAAAAATTTTCGTCGAACGTCCGACGGAGTAGTACATCCGTCCATTATTTGCTAATAACTCGATAAATAATAATTGTAGCGAGTTTGGTGTTATGATATATATTGTTAGAAACCGTCTATATTACAGTGATATCACGTCGAAAATCGTCTAGGACCGATAGGGAAAAAGTTTCCTCTTGGCGGTGGGACTTAGAAAAATTTTCGTCGAACGTCCGACGGAGTAGCACATCCGTCCATTATTTGCTAATAACTCGATAAATAATAATTGTAGCGAGTTTGGTGTTATGATACATATTGTTAGAAACCGTCTATATTACAGTGATATCACGTCGAAAATCGTCTAGGACCGATACGGAAAAAGTTTCCTCTTAGCGGTGGGACTTAGAAAAATTTCCAGAGTTTTGTCGACGGAGTAGCACATCCGTCCATTATTTGCTAATAACTCGATAAATAATAATTGTAGCGAGTTTGGTGTTATGACATATATTGTTAGAAACCGTCTATATTACAGTGATATCACGTCGAAAATCGTCTAGGACCGATACGGAAAAAGTTTCCTCTTAGCGGTGGGACTTAGAAAAATTTCCAGAGTTTTGTCGACGGAGTAGCACATCCGTCCATTATTTGCTAATAACTCGATAAATAATAATTGTAGCGAGTTTGGTGTTATGATATATATTGTTAGAAACCGTCTATATTACAGTGATATCACGTCGAAAATCGTCTAGGACCGATAGGGAAAAAGTTTCCTCTTGGCGGTGGGACTTAGAAAAATTTTCGTCGAACGTCCGACGGAGTAGCACATCCGTCCATTATTTGCTAATAACTCGATAAATAATAATTGTAGCGAGTTTGGTGTTATGATACATATTGTTAGAAACCGTCTATATTACAGTGATATCACGTCGAAAATCGTCTAGGACCGATACGGAAAAAGTTTCCTCTTAGCGGTGGGACTTAGAAAAATTTCCAGAGTTTTGTCGACGGAGTAGCACATCCGTCCATTATTTGCTAATAACTCGATAAATAATAATTGTAGCGAGTTTGGTGTTATGATATATATTGTTAGAAACCGTCTATATTACAGTGATATCACGTCGAAAATCGTCTAGGACCGATACGGAAAAAGTTTCCTCTTAGCGGTGGGACTTAGAAAAATTTCCAGAGTTTTGTCGACGGAGTAGCACATCCGTCCATTATTTGCTAATAACTCGATAAATAATAATTGTAGCGAGTTTGGTGTTATGATATATATTGTTAGAAACCGTCTATATTACAGTGATATCACGTCGAAAATCGTCTAGGACCGATAGGGAAAAAGTTTCCTCTTGGCGGTGGGACTTAGAAAAATTTCCAGAGTTTTGTCGACGGAGTAGCACATCCGTCCATTATTTGCTAATAACTCGATAAATAATAATTGTAGCGAGTTTGGTGTTATGATATATATTGTTAGAAACCGTCTATATTACAGTGATATCACGTCGAAAATCGTCTAGGACCGATAGGGAAAAAGTTTCCTCTTGGCGGTGGGACTTAGAAAAATTTTCGTCGAACGTCCGACGGAGTAGCACATCCGTCCATTATTTGCTAATAACTCGATAAATAATAATTGTAGCGAGTTTGGTGTTATGACATATATTGTTAGAAACCGTCTATATTACAGTGATATCACGTCGAAAATCGTCTAGGACCGATACGGAAAAAGTTTCCTCTTAGCGGTGGGACTTAGAAAAATTTCCAGAGTTTTGTCGACGGAGTAGCACATCCGTCCATTATTTGCTAATAACTCGATAAATAATAATTGTAGCGAGTTTGGTGTTATGATATATATTGTTAGAAACCGTCTATATTACAGTGATATCACGTCGAAAATCGTCTAGGACCGATAGGGAAAAAGTTTCCTCTTGGCGGTGGGACTTAGAAAAATTTCCAGAGTTTTGTCGACGGAGTAGCACATCCGTCCATTATTTGCTAATAACTCGATAAATAATAATTGTAGCGAGTTTGGTGTTATGATATATATTGTTAGAAACCGTCTATATTACAGTGATATCACGTCGAAAATCGTCTAGGACCGATAGGGAAAAAGTTTCCTCTTGGCGGTGGGACTTAGAAAAATTTTCGTCGAACGTCCGACGGAGTAGCACATCCGTCCATTATTTGCTAATAACTCGATAAATAATAATTGTAGCGAGTTTGGTGTTATGATATATATTGTTAGAAACCGTCTATATTACAGTGATATCACGTCGAAAATCGTCTAGGACCGATAGGGAAAAAGTTTCCTCTTGGCGGTGGGACTTAGAAAAATTTCCAGAGTTTTGTCGACGGAGTAGCACATCCGTCCATTATTTGCTAATAACTCGATAAATAATAATTGTAGCGAGTTTGGTGTTATGATATATATTGTTAGAAACCGTCTATATTACAGTGATATCACGTCGAAAATCGTCTAGGACCGATAGGGAAAAAGTTTCCTCTTGGCGGTGGGACTTAGAAAAATTTTCGTCGAACGTCCGACGGAGTAGCACATCCGTCCATTATTTGCTAATAACTCGATAAATAATAATTGTAGCGAGTTTGGTGTTATGATATATATTGTTAGAAACCGTCTATATTACAGTGATATCACGTCGAAAATCGTCTAGGACCGATAGGGAAAAAGTTTCCTCTTGGCGGTGGGACTTAGAAAAATTTTCGTCGAACGTCCGACGGAGTAGCACATCCGTCCATTATTTGCTAATAACTCGATAAATAATAATTGTAGCGAGTTTGGTGTTATGACATATATTGTTAGAAACCGTCTATATTACAGTGATATCACGTCGAAAATCGTCTAGGACCGATACGGAAAAAGTTTCCTCTTAGCGGTGGGACTTAGAAAAATTTCCAGAGTTTTGTCGACGGAGTAGCACATCCGTCCATTATTTGCTAATAACTCGATAAATAATAATTGTAGCGAGTTTGGTGTTATGATATATATTGTTAGAAACCGTCTATATTACAGTGATATCACGTCGAAAATCGTCTAGGACCGATAGGGAAAAAGTTTCCTCTTGGCGGTGGGACTTAGAAAAATTTCCAGAGTTTTGTCGACGGAGTAGCACATCCGTCCATTATTTGCTAATAACTCGATAAATAATAATTGTAGCGAGTTTGGTGTTATGATATATATTGTTAGAAACCGTCTATATTACAGTGATATCACGTCGAAAATCGTCTAGGACCGATAGGGAAAAAGTTTCCTCTTGGCGGTGGGACTTAGAAAAATTTCCAGAGTTTTGTCGACGGAGTAGCACATCCGTCCATTATTTGCTAATAACTCGATAAATAATAATTGTAGCGAGTTTGGTGTTATGATATATATTGTTAGAAACCGTCTATATTACAGTGATATCACGTCGAAAATCGTCTAGGACCGATAGGGAAAAAGTTTCCTCTTGGCGGTGGGACTTAGAAAAATTTTCGTCGAACGTCCGACGGAGTAGCACATCCGTCCATTATTTGCTAATAACTCGATAAATAATCATTGTAGCGAGTTTGGTGTTATGATACATATTGTTAGAAACCGTCTATATTACAGTGATATCACGTCGAAAATCGTCTAGGACCGATACGGAAAAAGTTTCCTCTTAGCGGTGGGACTTAGAAAAATTTCCAGAGTTTTGTCGACGGAGTAGCACATCCGTCCATTATTTGCTAATAACTCGATAAATAATAATTGTAGCGAGTTTGGTGTTATGATATATATTGTTAGAAACCGTCTATATTACAGTGATATCACGTCGAAAATCGTCTAGGACCGATAGGGAAAAAGTTTCCTCTTGGCGGTGGGACTTAGAAAAATTTCCAGAGTTTTGTCGACGGAGTAGCACATCCGTCCATTATTTGCTAATAACTCGATAAATAATAATTGTAGCGAGTTTGGTGTTATGATATATATTGTTAGAAACCGTCTATATTACAGTGATATCACGTCGAAAATCGTCTAGGACCGATAGGGAAAAAGTTTCCTCTTGGCGGTGGGACTTAGAAAAATTTTCGTCGAACGTCCGACGGAGTAGCACATCCGTCCATTATTTGCTAATAACTCGATAAATAATAATTGTAGCGAGTTTGGTGTTATGATACATATTGTTAGAAACCGTCTATATTACAGTGATATCACGTCGAAAATCGTCTAGGACCGATACGGAAAAAGTTTCCTCTTAGCGGTGGGACTTAGAAAAATTTCCAGAGTTTTGTCGACGGAGTAGCACATCCGTCCATTATTTGCTAATAACTCGATAAATAATAATTGTAGCGAGTTTGGTGTTATGATATATATTGTTAGAAACCGTCTATATTACAGTGATATCACGTCGAAAATCGTCTAGGACCGATAGGGAAAAAGTTTCCTCTTGGCGGTGGGACTTAGAAAAATTTCCAGAGTTTTGTCGACGGAGTAGCACATCCGTCCATTATTTGCTAATAACTCGATAAATAATAATTGTAGCGAGTTTGGTGTTATGATATATATTGTTAGAAACCGTCTATATTACAGTGATATCACGTCGAAAATCGTCTAGGACCGATAGGGAAAAAGTTTCCTCTTGGCGGTGGGACTTAGAAAAATTTTCGTCGAACGTCCGACGGAGTAGCACATCCGTCCATTATTTGCTAATAACTCGATAAATAATAATTGTAGCGAGTTTGGTGTTATGATACATATTGTTAGAAACCGTCTATATTACAGTGATATCACGTCGAAAATCGTCTAGGACCGATACGGAAAAAGTTTCCTCTTAGCGGTGGGACTTAGAAAAATTTCCAGAGTTTTGTCGACGGAGTAGCACATCCGTCCATTATTTGCTAATAACTCGATAAATAATAATTGTAGCGAGTTTGGTGTTATGATATATATTGTTAGAAACCGTCTATATTACAGTGATATCACGTCGAAAATCGTCTAGGACCGATACGGAAAAAGTTTCCTCTTAGCGGTGGGACTTAGAAAAATTTCCAGAGTTTTGTCGACGGAGTAGCACATCCGTCCATTATTTGCTAATAACTCGATAAATAATAATTGTAGCGAGTTTGGTGTTATGACATATATTGTTAGAAACCGTCTATATTACAGTGATATCACGTCGAAAATCGTCTAGGACCGATACGGAAAAAGTTTCCTCTTAGCGGTGGGACTTAGAAAAATTTCCAGAGTTTTGTCGACGGAGTAGCACATCCGTCCATTATTTGCTAATAACTCGATAAATAATAATTGTAGCGAGTTTGGTGTTATGATATATATTGTTAGAAACCGTCTATATTACAGTGATATCACGTCGAAAATCGTCTAGGACCGATAGGGAAAAAGTTTCCTCTTGGCGGTGGGACTTAGAAAAATTTTCGTCGAACGTCCGACGGAGTAGCACATCCGTCCATTATTTGCTAATAACTCGATAAATAATAATTGTAGCGAGTTTGGTGTTATGATACATATTGTTAGAAACCGTCTATATTACAGTGATATCACGTCGAAAATCGTCTAGGACCGATACGGAAAAAGTTTCCTCTTAGCGGTGGGACTTAGAAAAATTTCCAGAGTTTTGTCGACGGAGTAGCACATCCGTCCATTATTTGCTAATAACTCGATAAATAATAATTGTAGCGAGTTTGGTGTTATGATATATATTGTTAGAAACCGTCTATATTACAGTGATATCACGTCGAAAATCGTCTAGGACCGATACGGAAAAAGTTTCCTCTTAGCGGTGGGACTTAGAAAAATTTCCAGAGTTTTGTCGACGGAGTAGCACATCCGTCCATTATTTGCTAATAACTCGATAAATAATAATTGTAGCGAGTTTGGTGTTATGATATATATTGTTAGAAACCGTCTATATTACAGTGATATCACGTCGAAAATCGTCTAGGACCGATAGGGAAAAAGTTTCCTCTTAGCGGTGGGACTTAGAAAAATTTTCGTCGAACGTCCGACGGAGTAGTACATCCGTCCATTATTTGCTAATAACTCGATAAATAATAATTGTAGCGAGTTTGGTGTTATGATATATATTGTTAGAAACCGTCTATATTACAGTGATATCACGTCGAAAATCGTCTAGGACCGATACGGAAAAAGTTTCCTCTTAGCGGTGGGACTTAGAAAAATTTTCGTCGAACGTCCGACGGAGTAGTACATCCGTCCATTATTTGCTAATAACTCGATAAATAATAATTGTAGCGAGTTTGGTGTTATGATATATATTGTTAGAAACCGTCTATATTACAGTGATATCACGTCGAAAATCGTCTAGGACCGATAGGGAAAAAGTTTCCTCTTGGCGGTGGGACTTAGAAAAATTTTCGTCGAACGTCCGACGGAGTAGCACATCCGTCCATTATTTGCTAATAACTCGATAAATAATAATTGTAGCGAGTTTGGTGTTATGATACATATTGTTAGAAACCGTCTATATTACAGTGATATCACGTCGAAAATCGTCTAGGACCGATACGGAAAAAGTTTCCTCTTAGCGGTGGGACTTAGAAAAATTTCCAGAGTTTTGTCGACGGAGTAGCACATCCGTCCATTATTTGCTAATAACTCGATAAATAATAATTGTAGCGAGTTTGGTGTTATGACATATATTGTTAGAAACCGTCTATATTACAGTGATATCACGTCGAAAATCGTCTAGGACCGATAGGGAAAAAGTTTCCTCTTGGCGGTGGGACTTAGAAAAATTTCCAGAGTTTTGTCGACGGAGTAGCACATCCGTCCATTATTTGCTAATAACTCGATAAATAATAATTGTAGCGAGTTTGGTGTTATGATATATATTGTTAGAAACCGTCTATATTACAGTGATATCACGTCGAAAATCGTCTAGGACCGATAGGGAAAAAGTTTCCTCTTAGCGGTGGGACTTAGAAAAATTTTCGTCGAACGTCCGACGGAGTAGTACATCCGTCCATTATTTGCTAATAACTCGATAAATAATAATTGTAGCGAGTTTGGTGTTATGATATATATTGTTAGAAACCGTCTATATTACAGTGATATCACGTCGAAAATCGTCTAGGACCGATACGGAAAAAGTTTCCTCTTAGCGGTGGGACTTAGAAAAATTTCCAGAGTTTTGTCGACGGAGTAGCACATCCGTCCATTATTTGCTAATAACTCGATAAATAATAATTGTAGCGAGTTTGGTGTTATGATATATATTGTTAGAAACCGTCTATATTACAGTGATATCACGTCGAAAATCGTCTAGGACCGATAGGGAAAAAGTTTCCTCTTGGCGGTGGGACTTAGAAAAATTTTCGTCGAACGTCCGACGAAGTAGCACATCCGTCCATTATTTGCTAATAACTCGATAAATAATAATTGTAGCGAGTTTGGTGTTATGATATATATTGTTAGAAACCGTCTATATTACAGTGATATCACGTCGAAAATCGTCTAGGACCGATAGGGAAAAAGTTTCCTCTTGGCGGTGGGACTTAGAAAAATTTCCAGAGTTTTGTCGACGGAGTAGCACATCCGTCCATTATTTGCTAATAACTCGATAAATAATAATTGTAGCGAGTTTGGTGTTATGATATATATTGTTAGAAACCGTCTATATTACAGTGATATCACGTCGAAAATCGTCTAGGACCGATAGGGAAAAAGTTTCCTCTTGGCGGTGGGACTTAGAAAAATTTCCAGAGTTTTGTCGACGGAGTAGCACATCCGTCCATTATTTGCTAATAACTCGATAAATAATAATTGTAGCGAGTTTGGTGTTATGATATATATTGTTAGAAACCGTCTATATTACAGTGATATCACGTCGAAAATCGTCTAGGACCGATAGGGAAAAAGTTTCCTCTTGGCGGTGGGACTTAGAAAAATTTTCGTCGAACGTCCGACGGAGTAGTACATCCGTCCATTATTTGCTAATAACTCGATAAATAATAATTGTAGCGAGTTTGGTGTTATGATATATATTGTTAGAAACCGTCTATATTACAGTGATATCACGTCGAAAATCGTCTAGGACCGATAGGGAAAAAGTTTCCTCTTGGCGGTGGGACTTAGAAAAATTTTCGTCGAACGTCCGACGAAGTAGCACATCCGTCCATTATTTGCTAATAACTCGATAAATAATAATTGTAGCGAGTTTGGTGTTATGATATATATTGTTAGAAACCGTCTATATTACAGTGATATCACGTCGAAAATCGTCTAGGACCGATAGGGAAAAAGTTTCCTCTTGGCGGTGGGACTTAGAAAAATTTCCAGAGTTTTGTCGACGGAGTAGCACATCCGTCCATTATTTGCTAATAACTCGATAAATAATAATTGTAGCGAGTTTGGTGTTATGATATATATTGTTAGAAACCGTCTATATTACAGTGATATCACGTCGAAAATCGTCTAGGACCGATAGGGAAAAAGTTTCCTCTTGGCGGTGGGACTTAGAAAAATTTCCAGAGTTTTGTCGACGGAGTAGCACATCCGTCCATTATTTGCTAATAACTCGATAAATAATAATTGTAGCGAGTTTGGTGTTATGATATATATTGTTAGAAACCGTCTATATTACAGTGATATCACGTCGAAAATCGTCTAGGACCGATAGGGAAAAAGTTTCCTCTTGGCGGTGGGACTTAGAAAAATTTTCGTCGAACGTCCGACGGAGTAGTACATCCGTCCATTATTTGCTAATAACTCGATAAATAATAATTGTAGCGAGTTTGGTGTTATGATATATATTGTTAGAAACCGTCTATATTACAGTGATATCACGTCGAAAATCGTCTAGGACCGATAGGGAAAAAGTTTCCTCTTGGCGGTGGGACTTAGAAAAATTTTCGTCGAACGTCCGACGGAGTAGCACATCCGTCCATTATTTGCTAATAACTCGATAAATAATAATTGTAGCGAGTTTGGTGTTATGATATATATTGTTAGAAACCGTCTATATTACAGTGATATCACGTCGAAAATCGTCTAGGACCGATAGGGAAAAAGTTTCCTCTTGGCGGTGGGACTTGGAAAAATTTCCAGAGTTTTGTCGACGGAGTAGCACATCCGTCCATTATTTGCTAATAACTCGATAAATAATAATTGTAGCGAGTTTGGTGTTATGATATATATTGTTAGAAACCGTCTATATTACAGTGATATCACGTCGAAAATCGTCTAGGACCGATAGGGAAAAAGTTTCCTCTTGGCGGTGGGACTTAGAAAAATTTTCGTCGAACGTCCGACGGAGTAGCACATCCGTCCATTATTTGCTAATAACTCGATAAATAATAATTGTAGCGAGTTTGGTGTTATGATATATATTGTTAGAAACCGTCTATATTACAGTGATATCACGTCGAAAATCGTCTAGGACCGATAGGGAAAAAGTTTCCTCTTGGCGGTGGGACTTAGAAAAATTTCCAGAGTTTTGTCGACGGAGTAGCACATCCGTCCATTATTTGCTAATAACTCGATAAATAATAATTGTAGCGAGTTTGGTGTTATGATATATATTGTTAGAAACCGTCTATATTACAGTGATATCACGTCGAAAATCGTCTAGGACCGATAGGGAAAAAGTTTCCTCTTGGCGGTGGGACTTAGAAAAATTTCCAGAGTTTTGTCGACGGAGTAGCACATCCGTCCATTATTTGCTAATAACTCGATAAATAATAATTGTAGCGAGTTTGGTGTTATGATATATATTGTTAGAAACCGTCTATATTACAGTGATATCACGTCGAAAATCGTCTAGGACCGATAGGGAAAAAGTTTCCTCTTGGCGGTGGGACTTAGAAAAATTTTCGTCGAACGTCCGACGGAGTAGCACATCCGTCCATTATTTGCTAATAACTCGATAAATAATAATTGTAGCGAGTTTGGTGTTATGATATATATTGTTAGAAACCGTCTATATTACAGTGATATCACGTCGAAAATCGTCTAGGACCGATAGGGAAAAAGTTTCCTCTTGGCGGTGGGACTTAGAAAAATTTCCAGAGTTTTGTCGACGGAGTAGCACATCCGTCCATTATTTGCTAATAACTCGATAAATAATAATTGTAGCGAGTTTGGTGTTATGATATATATTGTTAGAAACCGTCTATATTACAGTGATATCACGTCGAAAATCGTCTAGGACCGATAGGGAAAAAGTTTCCTCTTGGCGGTGGGACTTAGAAAAATTTCCAGAGTTTTGTCGACGGAGTAGCACATCCGTCCATTATTTGCTAATAACTCGATAAATAATAATTGTAGCGAGTTTGGTGTTATGATACATATTGTTAGAAACCGTCTATATTACAGTGATATCACGTCGAAAATCGTCTAGGACCGATACGGAAAAAGTTTCCTCTTAGCGGTGGGACTTAGAAAAATTTCCAGAGTTTTGTCGACGGAGTAGCACATCCGTCCATTATTTGCTAATAACTCGATAAATAATAATTGTAGCGAGTTTGGTGTTATGACATATATTGTTAGAAACCGTCTATATTACAGTGATATCACGTCGAAAATCGTCTAGGACCGATACGGAAAAAGTTTCCTCTTAGCGGTGGGACTTAGAAAAATTTCCAGAGTTTTGTCGACGGAGTAGCACATCCGTCCATTATTTGCTAATAACTCGATAAATAATAATTGTAGCGAGTTTGGTGTTATGATATATATTGTTAGAAACCGTCTATATTACAGTGATATCACGTCGAAAATCGTCTAGGACCGATAGGGAAAAAGTTTCCTCTTGGCGGTGGGACTTAGAAAAATTTTCGTCGAACGTCCGACGGAGTAGCACATCCGTCCATTATTTGCTAATAACTCGATAAATAATAATTGTAGCGAGTTTGGTGTTATGATACATATTGTTAGAAACCGTCTATATTACAGTGATATCACGTCGAAAATCGTCTAGGACCGATACTTAAAAATTTTCCTCTTATTTGTGGGACTTAGAAAAATTTTCAAAGTTCGGTGAATTATGAAAAGTTGGTTATTTTGTGTAAAATAATATAGAAATGTTAAAATTTATTATATTTTGTGAAAAAAATTTTTATACTTTTTTCGCTCTAAGTTCCAACAGCCCCGCCGGGAGGTCTGTTGCCGCGGCGGTTTGCGGCCATAAGCGCGCGTGCTATTGACCGCGCGGCGCCGGCGTCCCGGCCGGCCGTTCGGTATCTATAAGAGAGTCGACGGTTCGGTCGAGTCGGTCGGTGCAGCGCGCGTCTGTGGCTATTCTACGATC
>NW_027489290.1:0-2500 GCF_050948215.1 Halictus rubicundus | reverse complement strand
TCGTCGGCGTTTGACGCGGTTCTGTGAAAATTGCAAATTTTACATTGCGTCTAACGGTTTCGTGAGAAGAAGGAAATAGGAATGGGTATCGCATTCGGACTTGCGTGAGTGTTTTGCGGCGTCGTGAGTCGTATTTTCAATACGACCGCCCGTGAACACCGCTCCGACGATCGAAATCTCTCTCTCCTCTCTCTGGAACGATTCGCATTGCGGAAGAAGCGTTTCACTCTCGAACATTTTACGCGCTCCCGACGTCGTCTGAAATGATGCGTATACGAAAGGTATAAGAGTCTCAAGAGACTACAGTGAATGGACACAAATAAAGAAAGAGATACCGGACACCCGTGTAAAATCTGTGTGCGCAACTGTGGCGTGCAACGTAAGCCCCAGGGAGATATATAAAATAAAATACGTCTGTGCGTGGATGTGTCTCTCTACACATAATTGCGGCGGAGGGTCGTCGTTGCCAGCGACTTCGACAAACATATTCTTAGAGTTCGCGAGACAGTGGTCTCTCGTTCTACGAACGCTTTGATGACTGATGGACATAGCAACATTTGGCATTGTGCGGGATGCGCACGCGTACTTGTATCGGGTCGAATAATTTCCCCGTCGTCGCGTGTCCTCGCTAATCCGTTGCGGATTCCATCGCCACGTTCGTTGAATTGAATGACGACCGAGATCTCTGTCTCTTTGTTTGATCGATGATATCGCGTCGTGCAGCGTTTCTGTACCCCCGTGTGTCTAGTGTAGTAGAGAAACCCCACCGGGTGTTGAAAATATATATATATTATACTCCTCTATGGAGTGGCTTTCGAACATCGTTGTCACCACAACGTGTTGTCACGCAGAGCACGAGAAGGTGAAGGTGAAAACAAACCTTTGTCGGTCGCCCCATGTCTTTTTTTCTTCATTGTCGATCGCGAGACCGCGCGATCTGTCGGTCGTCCAGTCCCCGGAAGTTCTTTTCGACGGACGTTAAAGTTAACCGGCCGATCGTCTAGCGAGAGTTTCCGATCGACGAACAAAATGAAGAAATCTCTATATATACATTATATAGAGAAAAGACACTTTGGTGTGGCGCATAAGATATATGGTTTTGTTTTTTTTTTTTTTTTTTTTTTGTGCTCCTCTGTACGTTCTCGCGTACTTTTAATGCTTTCGGTGAAATATACGAAACATTTTTTTTCACGTTTGACGACCTCAGAGTAGGCGAGATTACCCGCTGAATTTAAGCATATTACTAAGCGGAGGAAAAGAAACTAACAAGGATTTCCTTAGTAGCGGCGAGCGAACAGGAATGAGCCCAGCACTGAATCCCGCGGTTCCGCCGTTGGGAAATGTAGTGTTTAGGAGGGTCCATTTATCCCGTGACGTCGAACCGCGTCCAAGTCCATCTTGAATGGGGCCATTTACCCGTAGAGGGTGCCAGGCCCGTAGCGACCGGTACGCGTTTCGGGAGGACCTCTCCTTAGAGTCGGGTTGCTTGAGAGTGCAGCCCTAAGTGGGTGGTAAACTCCATCTAAGGCTAAATATGACCACGAGACCGATAGCGAACAAGTACCGTGAGGGAAAGTTGAAAAGAACTTTGAAGAGAGAGTTCAAGAGTACGTGAAACCGTTCAGGGGTAAACCTGAGAAACCCAAAAGATCGAATGGGGAGATTCATCGTCGACGAGGCTGGCTTCCGTTGGTGCGCAGATACCCCGTATGGGCCTTCGTGGTTTCCAGTGCGAGGGTACACCATCTTCGGCAAATGTTCCGGTCGCGTAGTCGTGCACTTCTCCCTTAGTAGAACGTCGCGACCCGTTGCGTGTCGGTCTACGGCCCGAGTTGTTGCCTGTCGTGTCGCTACGTGCGCACACGACAGACGCTCGATCGCCTGGCCGGCTGCGTGACGGTACTCTGACGGTATCGGGCCGCAACCAATCCATTCTCGAATGTGTGTGCGTCAGGCCCGCCGCAAGCTCGGTTAGTTTTACCCGAAGGTACGGACCTGGTGCCGGCTTCGGCCTAACCAGCTGTTAGCAGGCGGTGTCCTCGGACTGGCCAAGCTTCGAATTACCGGTCAGCGACGCTACTGCTTTGGGTACTCTCAGGACCCGTCTTGAAACACGGACCAAGGAGTCTAACATGTGCGCGAGTCATTGGGACATGTAAACCTAAAGGCGCAATGAAAGTGAAGGTCGTACCTTTGCGTCGACCAAGGGAGGATGGGCCGCGTTACGATGCGGCCTCGCACTCCCGGGGCGTCTCGTTCTCATTGCGAGGAGAGGCGCACCCAGAGCGTACACGTTGGGACCCGAAAGATGGTGAACTATGCCTGGTCAGGACGAAGTCAGGGGAAACCCTGATGGAGGTCCGTAGCGATTCTGACGTGCAAATCGATCGTCGGAACTGGGTATAGGGGCGAAAGACTAATCGAACCATCTAGTAGCTGGTTCCCTCCGAAGTTTCCCTCAGGATAGCTGGCACTCGCTCGTTCTCTTTGGTGAACGTGT